>NW_026930975.1:0-45390 GCF_032062105.1 Saccostrea cuccullata
CGTGTTTTCCATGTCTTTATAAACATCACAAAAGCACCCCAGGAAGTAGCCTCCTATGCCCTGGAGAAATAGTTCCTGTCAAAAAACTTTATTTATTTATAGAGTAGATAAAATTTCCTAGGCACAGGCACCAGAGTTGTCAAACTGGCCTGGAAGGAAATTAAAAAAACTCTCAAAAGAAAGGAAAATCGGCTTAATGTATGGACCTACTATTGACTAAGTTCATTTTCATTGGTCAATTACCGGTGTGGTACCCCTAGTCGCCTTGAACCCAGTCCTGTCTTTCTGAAGAAAATCAACTCCGAGCCCGATGTAAAAATCTTAGTAGAGAAATGAGAATTTGAATTTTGCTGCCTTATTATGTTCCCCAAACGAAGTTTGGGAACATATTGTTTTTACTCTGTTTCTTATTATTATGTTCCCCAAACGGAGTTTGGGAACATATTGTTTTTACTCTGTTTCTTATTATTATGTTCCCCAAACGAAGTTGGGGAACATATTGTTTTTACTCTGTTTCTTATTATGTTCCCCAAACGAAGTTGGGGAACATATTGTTTTTACTCTGTTTCTTATTATTATTATTATTATTTTTCTTCTTCCTGGGAAAATCTTTTCCGCGAATGATCTTGTAAACTACACATCCGACTAAGGTGAAACCTTTTTAGGGTCAGTAGGCATGTTATGTAGATTTGCGGAACAAAGGTCATTTTGCGCGCACGTGCTTGCAAGAGCGTGCACGTGCAACAAGTGAAATGACCAATATAATAAATATTGCCGTAATTTTTTAAATTTTAGATGAAATGTTTTAAAACTCATAATATAAGGATATATTAGTAGCATAGACAAGAAAACTTGGTCAAAACAGCAAGATCTGACGCCCATGCACGTGCGCTTCGCTCTGATTGGCTGAAACTAAAGTCTCAATATCTTTCTTGTTTTTTGATAAAATCCTTTGAAATTTTTAATATAGTCATACATTAGGGAGATCTACAGCCTGATATAAAAGAATTATCATGAAAGAATGTGCATGCACGTGTGCTTGCAAGAGCGTGCACGTGCAACACCAGAAATGTGCAACATAATTGATATAGATGTAACTATTTAATTTTTTGATGAAATGTTTTGAAACTTATAATACAAGGATGTATTAGAAGCATAGACAAGATGACTTGGTCAAAATAGCAAGATCTCACGCGCATGCACGTGCGCTTTCCTCTGATTGGCTAAAACTAAAGTCTCAATATCTTTCTTGTTTTTCGACAAGATTCTTTGAAATTCTGAACATGGTTATACATTATAAAGATCTACAGCAAGGTAAATAAGAATTTTCATGAAAAGCATGCGCATGTACGTGTGCTGTAATCTGGCTGAAAATTTAGATGTCTATAACTTTCTTAGTTTTCAACCAAACCGGATAAAATTTAGAATATAAATAGGTATAATGGATTCCTACATAATGGTACTATCAAACTTGAATGCACGAACATTCATTTATGCACGTGCACGCGCAAAATACGCAAAATGGCCAATATTAAAATAAATTGTAAAGAATTTTTTTTATTTATTCTCATGATATATAGATATGTTAATTGTTTGGACAACATGCTGTGATCATCTTGCATGTACATGTACGTTCATGCGCGTACAATGCGTTAAATGACATATAGTTGATATCATTGTACCTTTTATAATTCTTTGATGAAATCCTTCGATACTGATAATATTTTTAAAAATGTCTTACAGGAATTAGGCACAAAAAGGGAATTGGGGAGCGTTTGGGGAACATCAGTAACGGTCCCCGTTACAATTAGCACTAGTTATTATTATTATGTTCCCCAAACGAAGTTGGGGAACATATTGTTTTTACTCTGTTTCTTATTATTATTATTATTTTTCTTCTTCTTCCTGGGTACTTTTTTGTCCGGGAATGATCTCCTAAACTGTTCGTCTGATGTAGGTAAAACCTTTTTAGGATAAGTAGACATGTTATGTAGATTTGCGGAATCAAGGTCATTTTGCGCGCACGCGCTTGCAAGAGCGTGCACGTGCAACACGTGAAATGACCGATTTAATTGATATAGGCGTAACTTTTTACATTTTTGATGAACTGCTTTAAAACTCATAATATAAGAATATATTAGAAGTATAAACAATATCGCATGGTCAAAATAGCAAGATCTCACGCGCATGCACGTGCGCTTTGCTCTGATTGGCTGAAACTAAAGTCTCAATATCTTTCTTGTTTATTGACAAAATCCTTTGAAATTTTGAACATAGCCATGCATTAGGATATCCTACAACATAATATATAGCAATTATCATGAAAACACGTGCATGCACGTGCGCTGCAATCTGATTGGCTGAACCTTTAAATAGCTAAAACTCCCTTGGTTTTCAACCAAACAGGATGGGATTTAGAACATAGATAGATATAACAGACTTCTACAAGAAGATATGGTCACATGCACATGCATACACGTGCGTGTACGTGCGCTGCAATCTGATTGGCTTAAACTTTAAACAGCTATAACTCCCTTGGTTTACAACCAAACGGGGAGGGATTTAGAACATAGATAGATGTAATGGACTTCTACAAGAAGGTATGGTCACCATGCTCATGTATGCACGTGCGTGCACGTGAAAAGAGTAAAATAAAAAATACACTTGAATGAGCGTATTTTTTAAATACTTTTTGATTAAATACTTTAATATTTAGTATATTAAAATATATAGATTCTGTAGACAAGATGATATGGTCATTACGCACATGGATTCACTTGCGCACGCGTGCAATGTTTAAATTTGAATGAACTTGGTACACTTCCGGGTAAACGTTGTTAAAGTCTCAAATGCATAGAGTTTGTCTTATTTAATGAAGATTAAAGGGAATATGGCACCAAAAGGGAGTTGGGGAGCGTTTGGGGAACATCTGTAACGGTCCCCGTTACAATTAGCACTAGTTATTATTATTTTTCTTCTTCTTCCTGGGTACTTTTTTGTCCGGGAATGATCTTGTAAACTGTTCGTCCGAGGTAGGTAAAACCTTTTTAGGGTAAGTAGACATGTCATGCAAATTTGCGGAATCAAGGTCATTTTGCGCGCACGTGCTTGCAAGAGCGCGCACGTGCAACACTTGAAATAACCAACATAATAGATATAGTCGGAACTTTTCTATTTTTTGATAAAATGCTTTGCAACTCATAATGTAAGGATACATTAGTATTATAGACAAGATGGCATGGTCAAAATAGCAAGATCTCACGCGCATGCACGTGCGCTTTGCTCTGATTGGCTGAAACTAAAGTCTCAATATCTTTCTTGTTTCTTGTCATAATCTTTTGAAATTTTGAACAAGGTCCTACATTATGAAGATCTACAGCATGATATATTAAAATTTTAATAAAAGCATGCGCATGCGCGCGTGCTGTAATCTGATTGGCTAAAACTTTAAATGGCTATATCTCCTTTGTTTTTTGACGAAATGCTTTGAAATATAAAACATAGTCATGCATTACGATATCCTAAAATATGATATAGAAAATATCCATGAAATCACACGCATGCACGTGTGCTGCAATCTGATTGGCTGAAACTTCAAATGGCTATAACTCTCTTTTTTTCAACCAAACAGGATGAGATTTAGAACTTGGATAAATATAAGGGACTCCTACAAGAAGGTGTAGTCATTATGCACGTGCTTGCACGTGCGTGCACGTGAAATGAGTAAAATAAAAAATACACTCGAATGAGTGCATTTTTTAATACTTTTGGATTAAATGTTTTGATATTATTAAAATTTAAGATAGTGTAGACAAGATAATTTGGTCGTTACGCACATGAACACGCGTGCAATGCCTATTTTTTAAATATATTTTGAATTTTTCTTGGAAGACCTTGATTAAGTCTAAATTCCATAAAGTATTTCTTATTTAATAGAGATAACAGGGAATATGGCACCAAAAGGGAGTTGGGGAGCGTTTGGGGAACATCTGTAACGGTCCCCGTTACAATTAGCACTAGTTATTCTTATTCTTATTTTTCTTCCTGGGAAAATTTTGTCCGCGAGTGATCTTGTAAACTACACATCCGACTTAGGTGAAACCTTTTTAGGGTAAGTAGGCATGTTATGTAGATTTGCGGAATCAAGGTCATTTTGCGCGCACGTGCTTGCAAGAGTGCGCACGTGCAAAACTTAAAATGACCAATATATAATGGATACAAGAAACATATTGACGCAAGCGTCAAAAATCGGCCGCAAACCAATTTATATAACTGTTGAAATTATTTCAGAAACTGAAATTTGCTGATTTTTTTTTATATCTGTTAAAATATCCTCGTGACACACAAAAAAAAATGCATGCGACAATGCCGATTTTCTTCATGCATAATGCATGCACAATATTACATGTATAGGCAATATAAACTGTGCATAAGTCCTCTGCGTCTCTGCACTCAGTTCGGTACAACTTAACGAACTCTGGTGAGTTTAAATTGCTGTTTAAGTAGTTTTTACATAAAACGTACAAAACTAAAGTTTAAACTCAGCTATAGTTTTACCTTAATAAAAACGCAACAAATATATATAATATGTGGGGCTCCTCGCTCTCTCTTAGAGGATGTTAACCCCCCCCCCCCCCACCCCCCAACTCCTTCTAGATCCACCACTACATTTCTTCTCTTTCAATCTCTTTGTTTTGGTGTTGAGATTTGGCGGGAAAATGTTTGGCACATTGTAAAACCCGCTTTATCCTAGTCTTCTGGACTAACATGTCGTAATATTCTTTGCTTTTAAGAAATCAATATTTCATCATATTTTTGAAAAACATCCATAGGAAATGTTTAAATATACACTTCATTTCAAATAAATACAGCAGATCCTGTTTTAAAAAGAGAAAGTAAAATTGTTGATTTACAACGCGGGCTTTATTTTAGACTATGCCTAACACTCGTACTAATTTTCTCCGCACTTCAGTTATATCAGAGTTTGTCAATCAGGATTGGATGAAATATTTACCCCATTATTTATAAAATTTAATATTACGATTATTGTGCTTTTTCCTAAACATTTAGACAATCTTTGTTTAATATTGATCATGTTGATTCGCCGGCGATATGAATGTTGAATGTTTTTATTTAAATTGTTAACTCCGCAGAAACGCACAGCGACTTAAAACTTTCATATCATATAACCGACCGCCTCCTGGCGGCCGGTAATAACCGTAACTTCTCTATTTTGTGACGAAATGTTTTGAAACTTATAATGTAAGGATATATTAGTAGTATGCACAAGATGACATGGTCAAAATAGCAAGATCGCACGCGCATGCACGTGTGCTTCGCTCTGATTGGCTGCAACTAAAGTCTCAATATCTTTTTTGTTTTTTGATAAAATCATTTGAAATTTTGAACTTAGTCATACATTAGGGAGATCTACAGCCTGTAATATAAGATTTTTCATGAAAGCATGTGCATGCACATGTGCTTGCAAGAGCTCGCACGTGCAACACGAGAAATGTCCAATATAATTGATACAGACGTAACTATTAAAATTATTGATGAAATGCTTTGAAACTCATTTTATAAGTATATATTAGTAGTATGCACAAGATGACATGGTCAAAATAGCAAGGTGGCACGCGCATGCACGTGTGCTTCGCTCTGATTGGCTGAAACTAAAGTCTCAATATCTTTCTTGTTTCTTGTCATAATCCTTTGAAATTTTTAACATAAACCTTCATGAAGTTCTGCAGCATGACATATAAGAATTTTCATGAAAGCATGCGCATGACCGCGTCCTGAAATCTGATTGGCTGACACTTTAAATGGCTATATTTACTTTGTTTTTTGACGAAATGCTTTGAAATTTAAAACATTGTCATGCATTAGGACATCCTACAATATGATATAGAAAAAAAATCATTAAATCACGCGCATGGACGTGTGCTGCAATCTGATTGGCTTAAACTTGAAATGGCTATAACTCCCTTGTTTTTCAACCAAACAGGATGGGATTTAGAATATAGATAGATGTAAGGGACTCCTACAAGAAGGTATGGTCATCATGCACATGCACGGACGTGCGTGCATTTGGAACGAGTGAAATGAAAAATACACTTGAAAGTGATTTTTCATACTTTTGGACTGAATGCTTTAATAAATTGTATATTAAAATATGTAGATAGTGTAGACAAGATGATATGATCATAACGGACATGCATTCACATGCGCACGGGTGCAATGCTAAAATTTGAATATAATTGGTATCCTTCTGAGAAAACGTTGTTAAAGTCAAAATGCACAGAGTTTGTCTTATTTAATGAAGCTTACAGGGAATATGGCACCAAAAAGGAGTTGGGGAGCGTTTGGGGAACATCTGTAACGGTCCCCGTTACAATTAGCCCTAGTTATTCTTTTTTTTCTTCTTTGTTCTCCGGTACTTTTTTTGTCCGCGAGTGTTCTCAGAAACTGTTCACCCAACTGAGCTAAAACCTTTTTAGGGTTAATAGGTGTGTAGTGTAGGTGTGCAACACGAAGGTTATTTTGCGCGCATACGCATGCACGTGCGGGTGCGTGAAATGAGTGAAATGACGGATATACTTTATATAGCCATAACTTTAACATTTTCTGATGAAATATTTTAAAACTCATTTAATAAGGATATATTAATAGTGTAGATAATATGACACTGTCAAATTAGCACGAACTCACGCGCATGCACGTGCGCTTCGCTCTGATTGGCTGCAACAAAAATCTCAATATCTTTTCTGTTTTTTGACGAAATGCTATGAAATTTAAAATAAAGGCATACTTTAGGATGTTCTACAATATGATATATAACAATTGTCATGTAAACACGCGCATGCACGTGCGCTGCAATCTGATTGGCTTAAACTTTAAATGGCTATAACTCCCTTGTTTTTCAACGAAACAGTATGGGATTTAGAACATAGACAAACATAATGGACTCCCACAAGGAGGTATGGTCGTCATGCACATGCATGCACGTGTGCTTTGCTGTGATTCGCTGAAACAAATATCGCAATATCTTTTTTTAATTTTTGACGAAATGCTTTAAAATTTTAAACATAATCATGCATTAGGATGTCCTACAATATGATATATAACAGTTGTCGTGAAAACATGCGCATACACGTGCGCTGAAATCTGATTGGCTTAAACTTAAAATGGCTATAACTTCCTCGTTTTTCAACCAAACAGGATGGGATTTAGAACATAGACAAACATAACAGACTCATACAAGAAGATACAGTCGAAATGCACATGCATGCACGTGCGTGCACGTGAAATGAGTAAAATTACAAATACACTAGATTAAAACGTATTTTTTAATACTTTTGGATAAAACACTGTAATTTCTAGTATATAAATAGACAAGTAGACAAGATGATATGGTCATTATGCACATGCATTCAAATGCGCATGCGTGCAATACATAAATTTGAATATACTGAATATACTTCTGGGAAAACATTGTTATAGTCTAAAAGGCATAGAGTTCGTCTTATTTAATGAAGCTTACAGGGAATAAGGCACCAAAAGGGAGTTGGGGAGCGTTTGGGGAACATCTGTAACGGTTCCCGTTACAATTAGCCCTAGTTATTATTAAGGTCTTCCGTCTTCACGGAAGACCTTATAGTGATTCTACTGTTTCTTATTATTATTATTATTCTTATTTTTTAGACAAATTTTGTGCACGCGATATCTCGAGAACTATTCATCGGTTTTTCATCAAACTTTCAGGGATGATGCGCTCTTATATGTCATTGATAATTTTGGAAGAATTTTGGAACAACTCGCTTTTGGTGCCAAGTTATGGCCATTTTCCTGATTTTAAAATGAAATTTTGTCAGTTCGAGATCTAAAGAACTACTAAAGGTATGAACTGGAGACTTGTTGGAGAACATAGGGCATGACTTCTAGATATGCGGAATGTCCTTTTCGTGTGTCGTCAGTACTTCCGGTCGCTACAGGAAGCGAATTAGAAATATCAAAATTTTCAACTTTTTTGTTTTTCATTATTTTTCTTTGATTTGTATAGGGTAAATAGAGACTCTTAAATGAATGCGAAATGTGTAATTTGTTTTAGAATTAAAAATGACAATCTCGAGAAATTCGCATTTAAAAATCTGAAGCGGTGTTCCGGATGGCGTAATGGTTAGCGCGTTGGATTTTTTGATAAAATCATCCCCCGTGTGACCGATATTTTTTTAAGACTTTTTCAGCTAGATTTTTCGTTTTTTTATTTCAGAATCGGACGGAAGACCTCTCGTTGCTCGCAACGAGATCGTTTCTAGTTATTATTCTTTTTTTTCTTCTTTGTTCTCCGGTACTTTTTTGTCCGCGAGTGTTCTCAGAAACTGTTCACCCAACTGACCTAAAACCTTTTTAGGGTTAATGGGTGTGTAGTGTAGGTGTGCGGAAGGAAGGTCATTTTGCGCGCATACGCATGCACGTGCGTGCAACACGTGAAATGACTTGTATACTTAATATAGCTTTAACTTTTACATTTTTTAATGAAATTATTTGAAACTCATTATATAAAGATATAATAATAGTGTAGATAATGTGACACTGTCAAATTAGCACGAACTCACGCGCATGCACGTGCGCTTCGCTCTGATTGGCTGAAACAAAAATCTCAATATCTTTTCTGTTTTTTGACGAAATGCTATGAAATTTAAAACATAGGCATACTTTAGGATGTTCTACAATACGATGTATAGAAATTGTTATGAAATTACGCGCATGCACGTACGCTGCAATTTGATTGGCTAAAACTTTAAATGGCTATAACTCACTTGTTTTTCAACCAAACAGCATGGGATTTAGAACATAAACAGACATAATGGACTCCTAGAAGAACGTATGGTCATCATGAACATGCTTGCACGTGCATGAACGTGCGCTTCGCGCTGATTGGCTGAAACAAAATTCTCAATATCTTTTTTGTTTTTCGACGAAATGCTTTGAAATTTAAAATAAAGGCATGCTTTAGGATATCCTACAATATGATATATAATAATTTTCATCAAATCACGAGCATGCACGTGCGCTGCAATCTGATTGGCTTAAACTTTAAATGGCTATAACTCCCTTGGTTTTCAACCGAACATGATGGGATTCAGAACACAGAGAGACATTATAGACTCCTACAAAAGGGTATGGTCATGATGCACATGCATGCACGTGCGTGCACGTGAAATGAGTAAAATTACAAATACACTAGATTAAACATATTTTTGGATAAAATGCTGCAATATTTAGTATATTAAAATATATGAATAGTGTAGACAAGATGATATGGTCATTACGCACATGCATTCAAGTGCGCATGCGTGTAATGCTGAAATTGATTACTTCTGGGAAAACTATTTTAAAATCTAAAATGTATCGCGTTTGTCTTATTTAATGAAGCCTACAGGGAAAATGGCACAAAAGGGAGTTGGGGCACGTTTGGGGAACATCTGTAACGGTCCCCGTTACAATTAGCCCTAGTTTTAATTGGTTTAGAATTTTGCCCCCCCCCCCAAAAAAAATAAATAGGACAGGGAAATATTATTTCTATTTGAAAAGTAAATTATTTGGCTATTTATCTTAAACAATGTAATCAAAAGCAATGGCTATCTAGATGTAAATATATCTATAAAATACTAGTATGTGGATTGTATGCAGTAGAAACCGAAATAAATATTGATACTACTTACAATTATATTTGCCGATAAGTCTAAATTCAAGGTCAGAATTTATAATGCAATTTTGTTGAGTATTTTAAAGTAATTTTTACAGTTCTAAATACACCTCTCATTCAAAATATATTTCTACCTAAGAATTAGAATCTTTCCATGATTTAGTTTCCTCTTTCGTAGGTCAAAATAAAAAAAAAATGAAAATAGCGTTTCTCGTTTTCTTTTTTTCTTTTTCTTAAATACGCCTTTTCTTTTCATTTTTGGCGTTAAATTTATTTGTCATTGATTTATCGGTTTTATCAGATTTTAAAATTTTGAAAAAAAAAACCAACTTATAATTAAACACCTTTATCGATCACATGGCAGATTTCAAGGTGTCTATAATATGTAAATTAATTAAGTACTTTACTCATCGTGATACATTCTCATCATTCGACATTAACGGGGAATAACTCTAAAAGTGTGACAGAACGCTGACCTTGACACTAGCGGGACGTAACTCTTATAATGCATCGTGCACGAAATTCTAAAATCTCGATAATGTTTTGACCAGCACGTACAGGTACGGCTAAGTAGTTAACTTATTATGATGGTTGAAAATGACCTGTTTATAAAGACATTATTTTTAATTATACGGAACAATGCATTGAAAAATTTGGAAGTTATTGTCCCCCAGTCAATCAGTGCTGTCAACATGATGTATACGTACAGATGTAAACAAGATTAATTTGATTATAATAAAGTGATCATTTTATTCAAGTCAGTTTATATTTATACAATTACATGTAGGCTTATTTATGCATACATGTATCTGATAATGTTATTTACGGTTAATAGCACTGTGCAGCTGTAGTACGATCTTTTATTTGAATGTAAATATTGCCGCATTGCTTCGCGAATTTATTATGTCACAGGTGGGGATCCAGGAATTTATTCAGCCAGTAATTAAATATTTTCAGCAAAATATCTTTCTGTAATTAAACTATAAACATAGTTTCTTTTTCCAATTATTAATATTACCTCTAAAAAGTCCATCACTGACACTGTGGCATTCTCATTTTCATTCTTTCTTCTTATTTCTGCAGACGTCAAATTAATCTTTTCAAACTATGACGTTAATTTTTGGCGATGTTTTTTCTCAATTATGACGTAATACCAATAAGGGCCCTTTTCGCATGGGACTGCTCATATCATTTCCTTTAAATTTATCATCCATCAAAATTATTGATTTCCATGATTTTTAGGGATCTATTTTGCAAAGTAAAAAATCCTTATTAAAAATCCGTTTAAAGGATGATAGAGTTTTATAAATTTGAATTTGAAACAAAAGAAGTTTACAGCTTAATATTTCCATTTCCATTTGTTTTCTCTATGATAAATACTACACAAGTGAGTCTTGTTAATTGCATGGTAATACCTGTGGTATGTATATTTCTCTATTGAAATACTACTGAAAGGTCAAAAGTCAATCTGCATGTATATCACTAGCGTATAAATACAGTACAGTAAAGAAAAAAATAGATGTTTTGTTTAATTACTTACTAAGGAATTAGTTATAATATATCTTTTAGCAAACAAAATAAATAATGAATTATCTTCTGATCAGATCCAAGTCACTAGCGCAAGGCTGTCCACTATCACCGAGGCCTCGAGAGACAGAGAACTCTACTTCCATAAACATGGTAAACAGCCCATCTGAACTACGTAGAGATATCGGATTGCCACATAGATCTGCACTCCATCATATGATACATATATCGTCCCTCAGTCATTACAATCCGATTTCTTAAGCAATTCAACTTACTCTGCAATTTTAAAGAGGTTGGGTGGTTATGGCCATTTCTAGACTATTTTGATAATTTATGATTTTTTTCTTTGTCAAATGATAGTTGACAGCTTAAAACTCCACTGAAGTCTTTTAAATGCCAAATCAGAGTCGGCCATATTAGTTTTCGATAACCCTACTATCTGCTAACCATGTATCACCCAATTGTGTGGGTCACGCACGACTGATTTGGTCAGTCGGTTTTAATCGGATCAGATATTACCAAGGCCTATTTGTAAAACGCCTAAGATTTTTTACAATAAAATAAAAAAGTTTCGAAGTATATCAGATTCTGAGATAAAACAAATGCTTTTGAAAGCATTTGATCTTGGTGTTGAGCAACCCTGACAACACGCAGTTACAGTCACAGAAGTTGGTACAGTGGACCTTCAGATATCCGGATGCTTCAGTATCCGGACGATTTTTCATCGGAACAGAGTTTTTTTTTTAAATATCATTGTATCGTGTTTAAATGGATATTCAGATATCTGGACGCTTCAGATATCTGGACAAATTGATTAGGAACCAAAGCGTCCGGATAAATGAAGCTCCACTGTACTTGTGCAGCTGCAGTCCACGTTCGCATGTACCAAAAAAACCGAAGTTCCTGGTTGTAACTTTCCGAGACGAACGTAAGATAAACGAGCCTAAATGCAAAAACATCTCAAAAAATCAATTACGAACAAAAACAATATATTTACTATGTAAACAGTTTGTGACAGGACCTCAGCTGACCGACCGGCGTCTGCACTCAGCACGGACTGACCGTGTTATGTTTTGCACATGCGCAAAGGAAATGCGGTGTCGGTCACGTTCGGAAGTGAGCACTCTTATTATGTTCCCCAAACGGAGTTTGGGAACATATTGTTTTTACTCGGTTTCTTATTATTATTATTATTATTATTATTCTTTTTTTTCTTCTTTGTTCTCCGGTACTTTTTTGTCCGCGAGTGTTCTCAGAAACTGTTCACCCAACTGAGCTAAAACCTTTTTAGGGTTAATAGGTGTGTAGTGTAGGTGTGCAACACGAAGGTTATTTTGCGCGCATACGCATGCACGTGCAGGCGCGTGAAATGAGTGAAATGACGGATATACTTTATATAGCCATAACTTTAACATTTTTTGATGAAATATTTTAAAACTCATTTAATAAGGATATATTCATAGTGTAGATAATGTGACACTGTCAAATTAGCACGAACTCACGCGCATGCACGTGCGCTTCGCTCTGATTGGCTGAAACAGAAATCTCAATATCTTTTCTGTTTTTTGACAAAATGCTATGAAATTTAAAATATAGGCATACTTTAGGATGTACTACAATATGATATATAACAATTGTCATGTAAACACGCGCATGCACGTGCGCTGCAATCTGATTGGCTTAAACTTTAAATGACTATAACTCCCTTGTTTTTCAACGAAACAGTATGGGATTTAGAACATAGACAAACATAATGGTCTCCCACAAGGAGGTATGGTCGTCATGCACAGGCATGCACGTGCATGCACGTGTGCTTTGCTGTGATTCGCTGAAACAAAAATCGCAATATCTTTTTTTAATTTTTGACGAAATGCTTTAAAATTTTAAACATAATCATGCATTAGGATGTTCTACAATATGATATATAACAGTTGTCATGAAAACATGCGCATACACGTGCGCTGCAATCTGATTGGCTTAAACTTAAAATGGCTATAACTTCCTCGTTTTTCAACCAAACAGGATGGGATTTAGAACATAGACAAACATAACAGACTCCTACAAGAAGATATGGTCGACATGCACATGCACGCACGTGCGTGCACGTGAAATGAGTAAAATTACAAATACACTAGATTAAAACGTATTTTTTAATACTTTTGGATAAAACGCTGTAATTTCTAGTATATAAATAGTGTAGACAAGATGATAAGGTCATTACGCACATGCATTCAAATGCGCATGCGTGCAATGCATAAATTTGAATATACTGAATGTACTTTTGGGAAAACATTGTTATAGTCTAAAAGGCATAGAGTTCGTCTTATTTAATGAAGCTTACAGGGAGTAAGGCACCAAAAGGGAGTTGGGGAGCGTTTGGGGAACATCTGTAACGGTTCCCGTTACAATTAGCCCTAGTTTGTTGTGCTTTTGTGTTTTGTGCATATATTTACTGCGACTCTCTTACACTGGATGCTATAACGATGTGTTCTGGTCTTTTTGCAACTTTACCATTTGCACGATTCGCGATAGGTCTGTAACCGCTACCTACAGTCACCGGCACTTCATGGTACACAGTGTACTTGGTCACTGGACAAATGCATTGACGCGTGACGATGATTTGGGTGTATACATAGTTAGCAAGTAACAATAGAACACGAACTAATATGGCGTCTATCGATGAAATATGGCGGCCGTTTGTTTACATTAGCGGCTATTTTATGATGTCAGTATAGCTTTAAGATATCATATTTCAAAATTTAAGTTATAACTGATGGTTAATAAAAAAATAATTTGTTGATCCCTAGCCTCCTTATCTTCCCCCTAAATATGTTTCTTGACCAACTCCCGTTCTATCAACTGCAACATTGCATTCAGTATCGCGGCGGAGAAGTGACCTAAAGCATATACACGTGTTCGTGCTTCCGACAACTTAAATCTAGGTCACATATATAAATATAGTTTAAAAGATTGTTTTGTTCATAATTTAAAATTCTTTTGTAGTTTATTTTATAAATGTTGTTATTCGACAACAGTTACTAAGAAGTCAATAAATTTGTTTCGTGTTTTTATGGGTCTATTTTTTATAGTAAAATTTGACTTCATTGGGCCTAGTGCATTTAAATCTACTAAACGAGACGGTGTTTCGATTTCGAAATATAAGAAGTCAATGTCTTGTTTATAGCCTACGCCGGGGTATCAACAATGGTGGGAAACATGGAATAAATTTAGAAGCCCAATATGCAAATTATCCATTGTTTCCCACTATTGTTGATGCCCTGGCATAGTCTCCTAACTAGACAGTAATTTCTTTAATTAGACTGTAAATCTTGTTCTCTCTGTCGTTGTTGTTGGTGCTGTCGTCGTCGTTAACTTTTCACATTGTCTTCTTCTTCTCAAGAACCACTAAGCCAATTTCAACCAAACTCGCCACAAAGTTTTCTTGGGTGAAGGGGATTCGCGTTTGTGCAAATGAGGGGCCACATCCTTTAACTATGAGAGATAATTATGAATTAGTGAAAAATTAATAGCTTCTTTTCCTCAAGAACCACTGGGCCAGACAAGATGAAACTCATGTGGAATCATCCTAAGGTAGTGTAAATTTAGGTTTGATCAAATCATGATCCCTGGGGTTAGGGTGACACCACAGTGGGGAATCAAAGTTTAACATAAGAATACATAGGACAAATCTTTAAAAACATTCTTCTCATGATTCACTTGGCCAGGAAAGATGAAATTTCTGTAGAAGCATGCTTTTGTAACGAAAATTCAAATTTAGTATACCTAGAAGGGTGACGTCGTGAAAGCCATGTCAGCGCTTATTCCCAAGCCTTGTCTTAAAATCACATTTTAAGACCCTTAAACGTTACAGATAATGTAAATTAATGTTAATTTTTCTATCAAAATTATAATACTTTTGACAGGTGTTATGTTGCACATACGACTGCATAAAACTAAAAACGCTGCACAGTCATGCGCACTCGGTTTAGATTTGGCCTAGTTAAATGTAGTGCATGGACATAAAAGTATAATCGTAGTCAAATGAAACGTCGAAACAAGGGACACAATGTATAAGACAGATTCGCATGTTATTTTTTGAAATTCAACAGACTACATTTAATTATTAATCGGTATCAGATATTCGCCTCTTGTTTTGTCAATCTGTTCGGAATAGGAAATTCCAGAAACATTAAATGAATATGATGGTTCAATGTACAAGTTCGATGTACATAAATCATCGTTACTATTCAGATGAGATCCACTGGCATCCATCTCATTATCAGCACTTTCCTTAATGTCATCATAAATGTATGTAGAACTTTCGATCGACTCTGATTTTGATAATCTCTGTTCACTTAATATATCAGAGTGGAAACCAAGTGCGTCTTGTGAACTTACATCTTTTGTAAAAGACGGCAGGGTTACATCATGATAAGACTTGCTGGAAGAAGACTTACACCTTCTCCAGTAAAATTTCATCGAAAGGACGATTAAGACAATAAGTATCAGCACGAACAGAATCAACGTGAATATTATCCATTGGGATATCTGTATTTCTTTTGTGTTCGTATTCAAAATGTAGATAAAAGTTGATTGTTCATTTTGCTCGGCTGTTCTGTGGTAAGGGACAGATACACTCGACGAATAATACGTAGTTCGATTTTTCCGCTTCCTTCTAACTGTTATCCTGGGCGCAGTGTACATATTTTCTGTCGTCAAATTGTAGTGTAGTTCTAAAAGCAAATGAAAAATTTTCAGAGATATGAACAACTATAAAAGCAACTGATAAATGAAAACAGATAAGTTAAAATAGGGAAAAATTGAAAATTAAATTTTTGCTAGATCCCCCTTTTTCCAATATTAATTTATGTAAATAAAATCCATATCATAAACATACTGCATTTTAAATCGGTAGCAATTATTTTCACTCTGTATTGTTTATGAATTTTCTGTTTTCTCAATAATAAAAAGGAAATGTCGGATTTGACTTGTGAATTTAGAAGGCTTAACCCGTTATCTTTTGTGTGAAGCTTGTCCAAATTTTCATGGATTGTCAAAATGAATGGTTCATGATATACTTATTGTATATTAAGATATTAGTTATGCAAACCTAAGTCAGAATTCTTTGGTTTTTATTATTTGAACCTAATATTTTTCTAAAAATATAAGTGATTAAATGTAAAAGTAAAAGGGTCATAAACTTTTATACAAGTATTATGAATGAAATGATAATTTTCTTTATAAAAAGAGTCAATGCTAAAAAAATAACAAATATCACAAATAAACCGGTTAATGCCATTTTAATACACCTTTTGTATCGCTTACTAAATAGACAAGGGAGATATTAAGCGAAAACCGCAAGAAGTACTGTATGTTTCAAAAGATCGAAAAAGCGACGTCGGTCATCCGAACGGAGAAGCGTCCAATCATAAAATTATGGTTTAATATAGATGAAACCTAGTCTGACATAAAATATATATTCAAACAACTTGAATTGATTATTATCTTCAATTCAAGATATTATTAAGAATTAATTATTATAATTATTTAGTCCATTGATTTGCAATAAGTGTATTCGAATTTCAACGATAAAATTTTGAATAGACTTAAAGAAGAGGATAATCACTGTTATTTGATGAAAAAGTATATTCCTATTCATGACGTTGTTATGAATGAAGCACCGTCGGACTTGGCGGCTGTGCAGCATGTGTATACAATTTGACGCTCGTAAATGATTGTATTTTTTTAAATGTTAATCAATATGATCTATACAAAAATATCATTGGCCATACTTGACATTGTATCATAAAAACGAAAAATGGCGTGTGTTTATGTAAAAAGAGAATAATAATACCCTTTTCCATATCACATCCGGCCCTCTGGCTGATATTGGTGTCTCGGGCTGATACAGGATTTGATGTGGAATATGGTATATATTATTATGTTTATTACATAGTTAGTAATAAATTACAGCACCCATTAAGTTGAGTAGAAAATAAGTGATTAATACTGCATGGACTTCTTACATACATGAACATGGTCTTTTTTCTCATACGGTTTGGGTTTGTTTCTACTTCATTAGCTATTTCAATGTACTCGATCCGTAATTTGAAAATAATCTATTATTTGTAAATTAGATTGCCTTTATTTTCAAAAAGTTAAAATTAAGAGAATATGAACCCACCAAAAAACTGTGTATGATTACAAGTATGTTTTTTGTGGTATAATTAACTAGGGGTGTGATATTGATCCGTATCAGCCCTGAATTGTGACGTCAGGCATATCGCATATGCAAAAATCCTGTATTTATTACTAAGTATATAATAAATATGAATACCGTTGTTACAACGCAAAATGTAATAAACCCGGATTATCACATTTTGCTATTTTACATTTTGCGTCGAGATCAACTCAAAATGTAATAGCACAAAATGTAATATCACGATTTTTAGATTATTACATTTCGCGTTATTACATTTTGCGTTGATCTCGACGAGAAATGTAATAAGGTGCCTTTTCGTTGTTACATTTTGCATTATTTCATTTTTAGCACTGAAGACAACGCAAAATGTAATAAAACAAAATATAATTAATTTTTTTGATTGCGTTTAGCAAAAAAGATCATAAAAATGATTCAAATATATACATGTAACCAAACATGGGAAACACGCTGTAAAAATATATAGATGTAAAACAATGAGACCAACGCTAGGGCTTTCACGGACATATATACAACTAAATGTATTAATTTTCTGACTCTGATTTTACTTATATTGAATACACTGTACTTAATGATACAGAATTAATTTAACTTAAATTTCTAACCAATAACACATATTCAATTTCCAAGGATTGATCATAGGTTCATTAAAAGCTCTTGATATGCATGTTCGGCATGTATACATTGGTTAACACATTAGAAGTGTATATGTGTGTCAAGCGAGTAGGAGCAGGGATAGGATTGGGTGTTTACTTCAATTGTATGTTTATTATTGTATTACTGTGGACATGGAGAAAAAATCATTTTATTATTGGGTGGAAAGAGAGAGAGAAATTTGTTTTTGCTTGTCTGCAATGCTGGTGATTTGCATGGAACATTATGGTATCATTATTTTTAATAAACCCTTCCCGCTATATATTTACATCTGCCAGTACAAATGAATAAGGTTTTTTAAATTAAGTGAATTTGCCTATAAAGAAAGCAAAAGCACACTGGACAATACCCCCAACAACCCTGCCCGCACATGCACGTTTCTAATTTGCAACACCTTTACTTTAAATTCATTTACTAAACTGGTTTTAAATACATGTACCTAATTAAATCAATATATTATAAAATTTATTAATTGTAAGAAATTGCATATATCTATTTTTTCCCTTTTTTCATCAACCACTACACTATTGATGATTGTACTCAATCTGGCTGACGAATAAAAGTGTGTAATAACATTTTGCTTTCTTGCCTATTCCTTAATCTCCACACAAAATGTAACAATGCAAAATGTAATGATCTAAAAACCGTTTTATTACATTTTGCGTTGATCTCGACGTAAAATGTAATAACTCGAAATATAATAATCCTTAAATGTGTGTTGTTACATTTTGCGTTATTACATTCTGCATAATTTCAACGCAAAATTTAATAACGCAAAATGTAATAATCCAGGTTTATAGCATTTCACGTTGTTATTACATTTCGCATTGTAACATACCCTATTTTTGACGTTTATCATTACGTCAGACTGGCAGATATATAAAGTATTTACACCTATAATGTTCTTTAAATAGTGTCCATTAATTTCTTGTACATTTACCATTGCAATCATAGCCTGTATTAAGATATTATCGTACACATTTGCTATTGCTTAGTTTTTTAAAGAAATTTAAGGATTTATCTACGAACTTTCTGAATAACCCACGTATTTCTTTATTGGAACTTTGAACTTAAAAAGTGATGCATGTTGTTATATTACATTTTATTTTAAAGAAATTTTGTACGAATTCATTTATAACAAGAGATATTTGCAAAACACTTATGTCCCCTCCCAAAAAATAATTGGAATTTCTCTACGTCCAAGGGGCATAACCCAAAACAGAACTTGACCTAGATAAGTTTATGATTAATCTGTATTGCAAGTTTAATTTCAACTTCTGCAACTTCTGCAAGGAAAATGAACGGAAACTGTTAATCATTGGATTTACAAGTCCAAGGGGCATAATTCTGTACGGAATTGTACGATCGTACCTAAAACAGAACTTGACCTCGATAGTCTCATGATAAATCTGTGTACCAAATTTTATTTCAATATATACAACCTCTGCGAAGAAAATGAAGGAAACTGATGGTGGATCGACAGACAGACCCACAGACCAACCGACAGAGAGATATAAGGAGGCATAAATATTTAAGACACAAGGAGGTAGTAATTTATACAAATAACATATCAACATGTGCATTTGTCATAGAAAAGAAATGGGGGAGGGGAGGTTGTTTAGCAAAATTGTCTAAAGTTTTTTTTACCTGTCAGAGGTGATTTTAGTTAACTCAAAAATTCAACAATGGTGTCAGATAAACAATTTTGAATCAATACCATGTTTTTATCTTTGATTGTACGAGAGGGCGGAAAATGCCAATGAAGTACAATTAGTAATTTTTAAACTATTATTTGGCGTGTTGCCAGGAAAATTCAAATCAAGGATGTTCAAAATACCCAAGGAAGTGATTTTATCTATATCCATGAAAATTGTGCCTTTTTCCCATGAACATTTTAGAAGTTTTCTTGATTTAAAAAAAAGTTTGATTTATCTACATATAAACACAATCTAATAAATAGTCTATTACTAATAAGGATAGCGGACATCATTTCTTTTGGCAACTTTCAGGATTTGTTTAAGTTTCAAATAATCCCATTGCACTAATCAGATCACCTTCTCTAAATAAAATATTGTTATTATTACAATTATTATTATTATTATTATTATTATTATTATTATTATTATTATTATTAAATCTAGGCAAGATATTTCTGTTTTTCATGGACAAGTGTTTAATTACAAAATAAATTCTATTTGTATTAGATGATCTTGTCAAATCCTAACAAAACAAAATAGAAAAAAAAATATCTTTTGTAGCCTGAATTTTAAACATAAAATTTTTTGGAGGAAATAACATAACTATCCATTATCGCTCAAATAAGTTTCAGTAAGTAAAGAAAACTATTTTTCATATTGAAAAAGAATTGATGGAAATAAGATTTCTTAATTACATTGATTAACGTTATTTGGTTCAACTCATATATACATATCTAAAAAGTAAAAAAAAAATGAAATGATAAATGAATTATAATTTAAATGCTACAACGATGGTTTAAAAAATCCGAAGGTTCATTTAAACATTGAATTTTAAAATCTTTAATTCAGGCACCTTTGATAGGACACCCAGAAGCAAAATCACACATTGATTTTTGGCAAGTACATAATTGTTGGCAATTTTCACCAAAGGTTGGGTATAAGCACACTGATGCGCATTGGTTGCCAGTATATCCAAGTCTGCATTCTGAAAATAAAATCCTTTAACATTTTATATTTAGGTCAAATATATTCTAGTTCTCACAATATTTACGTAATATTAATCTTTATCTAAATTCATGATGCAGCAATATTTGTCTTACTTATGCATTTTCCTAGTGCAGTGCTCCACTTATATCCATCACAGCAAACCAAGCCATGTGCTCTGCATAGAATTGATAAATTTCGCCTTAAGTTTTTTTTTTATATAGAGCTATTTTTCTAAGGCAAAAGCAGTAAGAAAAAATTAATTATTTAAAGATGACATCAATGTGTAAAGCGTTCATCTAATTTAAAAAATTTAAATGATGAGTTTTTGAGGTTTAAATATCTCTATTCTGCAGCGATTTATATGCGCGAATAAAACATACGCCAGAGGAAATGGGTTTGTGTATATGTTTATATTTTACCTAAGTTATCAATTATGTGTACTAAATACTACACATTTGAATATATTTGAGGATTTTATGTATTTTAAACGATCAAATTCAGAAAGGAAATGCATACCAAATGACAAGAAAAGCTCCTCAAACTTCAAACGGACTTTAAACGTTAAAATTAGCAAACCGAGTTTCGGGAAACAGTCTTAGAGTGCATTTTACCGTTGACAAGATTCAGACGACAGATAACAAAGCTTATCAAAGAGTACGTAGCTCACCTCGACCAATATCATCTATGGGCAAAGAAAAAAATACATTTTATTTCTGTTAAGTGTTCATTCTAGGTGCAATATCAAACCAATTTTGCTTAGAATAGGCCTTATAATTAATATTTAGAAAATGATTTACTCAAAAACTTTAACATTTGTACTATATAAGAAAATGTCAGTTTAAAAATTCAAAATTTTGATCAAGTGTGGAAGAATCTATCCATAATTGCAAGATTAAACATAAGAGATTGTATAATTATTACGATACACCAAAAATACTACACTGGTCATTCAACTGGTGAATGGTCAGATCCAACATCCGAAGCAAATCTGGAAGTGTCTATTCTTAGATGCACCAACCATGTTTAAATGATGACATAACGTTATTATGAAACTGACCTGCTCCAAAAAAGTTTAATAGGTCATTCATCTGGAAAATGTAGGTAAGATTCAGCCTTCGAAGCAAGTGTGGAAGACTCCAGTGCTAAATGCACCACCCCCATTTCTTTGATTCAGTTAAGACATACAATTACTAAGATATGAATCTGTTCACATAAATCTTTAACCCGGTCACTCATCTAAAAAATTGAAGATCAGTTCTAACATC
The DNA here is from genome assembly GCF_032062105.1 of Saccostrea cuccullata. NCBI lineage: Eukaryota > Metazoa > Mollusca > Bivalvia > Ostreida > Ostreidae > Saccostrea > Saccostrea cuccullata. Next base: position 22,060 of record NW_026930975.1, read on the forward strand.
CAGAGCTACCCAGGTAATGTCCACTCCTATAGATGCATCGACCCTGTAAGTTTAATTTGATCGATATATGGAGCATTTATGTATAATTACTGGTGGACCTGCTCCAAAAAAGTGAAAATGGAGACTTATTTGGAAAATATAGGTCAGATCCAGCAACGTTAACACCGACAACGGCACCAAAGGTCAGAATTAAGCATATGCTAGTCTCGCCCTCGACAAGGTAAGCTATATAAAACTCTTCATTTCAATGGACGTAAGTTGACCATTTTGCACTATCACTATGGATTTCAAGGATTTTAGCAGCATAAAAAAATGTTACATTTCTTTAAAAAATATTTTTAAAAAGGCCTTTGCCTTTGGATAAGGAATTTCAACAAGTAATTAAAAAAGTAATTTAAATCTTTTAGATTAATTCAGGGCTCATAGACACTTGGCAAAGAATATGAGTCATAATATTGAAAGTAAAAAAAACATAGAAAACTTACCCCTCACATAAATTGGCACTTATCCGAACGATTTCCACTAAGGAAAAATAAATTAGAAATGTTCTTTGAACTTCAAAAATATGCATTTGTATTTCTCTGTGAATCACATACATGTACCAAGCTTAGTACATATTTAATGCGTTTTGTAAATTTTCACCAAATAATAGTTAAATCAATTTCCCCGTTCATAAATCGAACCAAAGCGGGAAATGTTGAAATACTTGAAATTAAGAGGAAGTTTTGTATCTACGTTAAGGTTTATATAAAGCCTAATAAGCGTAATAAAAGCAAACATGAATCCATGTTTTAGACATAGGTGATTCAAGATTGAATTTTGATACTATGACAACCCCTGTCCTAAAGACCATATACATTCTCTTTTGAAATGATGATATTGATATACCAAATCTAATTTTGCTAAGGATAAATATTTTGTTAGAAGAAGATGCAGACCGATTATTTTTAGTTTAAAAATTAAATAATTCGTTTTGTAAGGTATTTACCAAGAAAACGGAGGACCTAAAATAAAATTTTTGACATGAATATAAAAATCTAAGTTAAAGCAAGCGGAGAGCTTGCCATTTACATGTACCTGTTCTCAACATTCAGAAATAAAAACAAAATATATGGATTACACGATCATTATGCACAGGACCCAGTCTCTCTTTGTTTAAAAGACTCAGTTTTTAATTGAATTTTCTAGAAGCAAACTCTTCAACATCCCAGCTTTTGGTTTTGTTTATTTGCTTTGTTTACACTAGCATTAGCATTTCAACAAGGTGACAGTTTATTACAAGTTTCACACAAACATTCAGTTATCAGTTGACTTAGTGTGCGCAGACGCCACATGGCTGCAAGGTGGCACAGCTTGCAGTCACCCCACACATCGGGGGAAGCAAAGCAAGTCAACTGCTCCACGACCAATACCGCCAAGACCCCCCTCCCAGCTAGATACAAGCACACATCTTGATTCCTAGATGTGCATGTCCTTCAGCAGACTTAGAATAAAGTATGTTGAATTTCCCTAAATTTAGAAGAGGTTTTACAACACATAAGGCAATCAAACCTTACCAAATGTGATGTATATCACCTAATTCCTCAATGCCTAATAAACCTTTGTCTTGTAGAAACTTACCAGTCTATTAATTCCTTCTGAAATGTCTGAGCAACCTTGCAATGCTCTTTACCACCATTGTTTTTCGTTTCCCCATTATTCAAGGCAAGTTCGATGGTTGTAGTTACTGTGGTTTCAGCAATATTCGTTGTGCACCAATTTTCGTATTTTACAAAATATGACAATCATTTGTATAGGCAATGCTTTTGTCCACGAAATTACGTATCCTCGAAACTGTCTGTTATACAAAATCCACGAACATTGATGCCAACGAAATTGATGAAACCACAGTAATTAAAATTAAAGATCTGTTTTTTTTTTTTACCAAATGGGGGGGGGGGGGGTTACTCAAGAGAACTACATATATCATAATTCCTGTTTCTAAAGTGCTAGGAAAGCCATGTTCTGCTGTTTGAGAAACACAAATTTTATAAATCCAAAGGCGACACATTCATTCTCTAATTAGCCAATTTAAGAAGAGCAATTTGAAATTCTTAATCATATTCAATTACAAGAAGGTACAACACTATTTATTGATGGTTGCAAATGCCTGTAAAAGACAATACTATCATTTTTGAAGCATACTGGTCTTGTTTTATGATATTCCTACAAAAGATACATTCCCTGATACATGTAACAAATTTATTAGCATTCCAATTTGTCTATCATACTTACCAATTTAGCTGCCATCAAGATATTTGGCACTTTATAGGTGCCATTTTCAAACTAGGAAATTTTGGCTGCGATTTCATTACCCATGCTTGCAATACTCGTGTACTTGACTTATCTTATTTATGTGCTAATTGACTCTTCTCTCTTACATAGATTCTTTCAATAAATATTATTAATGCCTGTGATACATGCATGTGCCTCTTAGCTCTACAGATCTCTATGACCACATTCTTCCACTGCGTAGCCCAAAATGCAAAGCTTAGTCTAAAATTCTTTAAGGTATAGATGTTTGATTATTAATTACATCAAATGGAAATGAGATTTATTTTATCTCATACGTGTTGGTGATACAGGCCGTTGGATAAACTTATGCTTTATTAACGGGTAGATGCCTTATCAATAGCGCTTCCGGTTTTGACACAATCCCTCGCTTCAAGATTTAATTTTATTGAAACTTTTATTTGTGAAAATTGTTGCCCTTATAAAATGAACGATAAAGGGCAATAATATCGTTAAAAGCAAGAAAAAGACAGTGTATGTCAAAAAAGTGATTTATTTTATTAAGAAACCTGTATTGGCTACTTGAAGACAGATATTACCCCCCCCCCCCCTCTTAAGTCGTTTTTGAAGAAATTAAAGCCTACCACCAGTTAAGTTGTTGTTAGTCTTATAATAATACAATATAATAAAGCATTGTTTGACACCTTCAACAATGCTTTATTATATTATACTACGTATGCCTAATTAGTAATATAGGTGTAACTTACCATGGATCAGCAATTAATCTAGACAACTAGGCCTAGGCCCCTAGCCTTGCCTAACACGTTTAGTACTGCAATCGTAAAAAAAGCTAATTTTCACGATCCCCATATTCCTTACAACTTTCAGTTAGAATTTCGTTTGATGTAAAGCTCCAGCAGTTGTCACATGATGCTTTCAAAGACGCAGATAGCAAAAATTCTAAATTTTGAACAGATTTACTTTCTTTCGAGGCAATGTCAACATCATCGGTGCTACGTCATCAAGTTATACGTCATCAATTTGAATTAGCAATCATTCATGTAGTTTCGAAGTCTCAAACTTTTGTTAAAACGAAAGTCGTACGAGATAAATAGAACATCTATAATTGTGTGATTTGATATTGGCTTTATCCATCTCGTTTAAATGGTGTATATACACCATTTCAACTCGTTGGATAAAGCCAATATCTCAAATCTCACAATCTAGATATCCTCTATATATGCAATGAGCCTGAATACACGTATTACATATACTGCTATCAATTTGTGCTAGATCCTTATTAATAGTATTTTGATTAAAAACATCAACCAAGTGAAACTCGTTTTAAATGCAGGCCCAAGGGACAATGCGCTGTCCTAAGTTTAAAGTCCGCATAATAAGAACAGAGTTGCAAAATATAAGCACCCTGTGAGGAACTTTAATAGCCCGAACATCTTAAAAATGAAGTCAAATGCACATTCAAGGTTGAACAATCTGAATAAAAATAAAAAAAAAAACATATAAACTTTCTGTGAGAACTCTTCCGAAAAATAATTGATACATTGTTAGGGATTTAAGGAACTAATTGTGTCACTTCTTGTGTGTAAATATAACCAAATAGTTTAAATAAGACTATATATTTTATTTGCAACATACGTTTTGTTGCATGTCCTATAAGTTAACTTGGATTCTAGAAGTAATTGTAATTTAACTTGGTATTTCCAATACAGTTATATTATTATAAGTAACCTGAACTGATCTGGAAGGTCGTGTCTACCTACATCTCATATATCAAATATCTCTACTGCAAGTTTTTCCTGATCCCAAAACTTTAAGAAAATGAGATTGGATTACTTTTTTTTTTTGCTTTAATTATTTAAAACCAAAATATATTCATTTATTAATGATTACAAAACATTCTTGACATTTCTTGAATTACATATTGCAATTTCCAACCTTTCATTTCCACTTTATTGGATCCAAACAAAACTATCCTAGAAATTCCAGTCTTAGGCAATGGATGGTTTATGGTTATATTTTTGTATTTTCCTTTTCATTCAAGAATGAATATGAATTGATACATTATGTTGTTTAACAATGAAGATGCCCCCCTTCCTCATTTTCACCTTTGTATAACTATATTTCAATGACCATTTTGTTTCCAATTGAATAGCTAACAATGGAATCAATGACGAGAAAGCTCCCAAAAATACAGACTTGAGAAAGGCATTTTCCAGAGGATCATTGCTCCCCGACCCCAAATTTTGATCTTTTTCCTTCTTGAAGTCAGCTATAATGAGTAGGATGCCCAATTTCAGTGTATATCTATAAAGTTTATGATATCCAACTTATCTTATCACTTGCCTTATAAATATCAGGGGCTTTCACAAAATTAGATAGTAATATTTCATGAATACAAAGAACTAAACTCTAGGAAAATTGGGTGCATTTAAATAACTATAACAAAACTACTCTGGAAAAGATATGTACTTCATTATCCTTTTTATTTACATTCATCACAAACTTGAGATATATACTATGTCAGCCTGAAAAATGTTGGCATTAATGCCTAATAATTCTGAGCCATATTGTAAGAAATGCCTAATAATAGTTCTGAGCCAGGTTGAGCCATGTTGAACGTAATGCCTAGAAGTTTTCAGCCATATTGTAGTTAATGTTTAATTGCTCTGAGCCATGTTGTAAGAATTGCCCAATTGTTCTGAGCCAGGTTGAGCCATGTTGTTAGTTATGCCTAGTAATTTTCAGAAATATTGTAGTTAATGGCTAATTGTTCTGAGAAATGTTGCATGTAATGCACAATAGTTTGAGCCACATAAAGCCATGTTGTAAGTAATGTCTACTGTCTAGTAGTTTTCAGCCAGGTTGTCATAATGCTTAATTGTTCTGAGCCATATTTTAGATAATGCCATAAGCCTATTTGTTCTTAGCCATGCTTTACGTAATGCCTAATATTCCTTAGATTTAAAAGACTCACCAAGTTCTATTTCTACAATTAAACAAAACGTTGGTACTGTTTACATTACTGCTGTATTATCTGTATAAGCATTATCAAGACAATCTATTGGGTTATTTTGACCGTAGTTTTAAACAAATTTCAGGCAACCACAAGTCCTTATCTTGAGAGATATCAATGTAAAATTTTATGATTTGAATGTAGATCTGCAGCTATTTTGGGAGATTATTTTATTGCAACCTCATTTGTTAGATTTACTGGTTAAATTTATATTTAATTTCATTTTGTTTTCCGCTTGATTTCTGGTACTTAATCTTTTCCAATTAGCCCCCCGCCCCCTCTTCTCTTTTAAAATTCCTTTTTTTTTTTAATTTCTCCCTCTAATCTTGAAAGTTAACATTTCTTAAACAAATAGTTATAGAAGCAACATCAAAAGCTATGCTGGCAGACATTGCTTATAATTTGGTGTCAATCTACAGTGGAAAAGACAATTCAAGTATACATGTATACACACTCAACTAATTAATGCAATACAAAGGTGATTGATGTACCTGATATACTGGACTGTGAATCTGTGATGATACTTATATTCAATGTCTGGTTTTCCAAACGATTTAAAGATGATTTTCTATGCCTTTCTTTGACTTGTAGTCTTGTATTTGGGTCCATGTCCACGAGAAGCTCCGACCGAGTTTCCTTATTGTTGTTCACATGCATGTGCATAGGAAATATTCTATGTTGGCATTTTCCGGGTGTGGTGGTCCTGTAGGTACTGGGCACGGATTGCCCTGATGCCTCCAATCTAATGGTATACGTCACAGCACCTGTCGTGACGTATACCTATCCTCTCTCTTTTGTGTTACAAGCTGCAGAGAACGGATGTGTCTCTGTTAGATCATTTAATCATAGTGTGTTCTCTATTCCGCCATCACAGTAGATAATATAGAGAAACGCTATACGGGTTTCGAAGCAGTATGAACAAAAAGAGAGTTATGAATGTTAATAACCAACATTATATCATTGTAAAACAATACAAAGGTATAAGTAAACGATTTTTTGGCATAAACGCGTGCGCATCGTCTGCTTTGTAAAGTGTTTGAATCCAATCTCATCTGTCGTAACTAATGCACATCAATTGTAATAACAGCGTTAAAATGGTTGAGAACAATGCATAAATGGAAAATCATACAAATTTTTAAGCTACAAAACAACATTTCATGTATTTTATTGCAAGTAATTGTTATGCGTCTTTACCTTCGAAAGGTTCAAGAGAAAGGATTGATTGATTGTATACTGTTAAAAGTCCCTGTCCAGAATATTTCACTGATATGGAGACGTCACCATTGCCGGTGAAGGGCTGCAAATTTAGGCCTATGCTCGGCACTCAGGGCCTTTGAGCAGGGAGGGATCTTTATCGTGCCACACCTGCTGTGACACGGGGCCTCGGTTTATACGGTCTCGTTCGAAGGACCGCCCCATTTAGTCGCCTTTTACGACAAGCAAGGGGGGTACTGAGGACCTATTCTAACCCGGATCCCCACGGGGCTCAGGAGAAAGGAATGTGAAGAACAAACCCGACCTTTTATATACTACACTTAATGTGTCAACCAAACCCGACCCTTAAAAGCCAACGTTCAAATAACAAATACTAGGGACCTATAAACTAGTTAATAGGTCCATTAAAATATGCTTTTCGCGTAAAGTAATAACATCTATTTTGTATACACAAATAGATGCTATTATTAACTTGTCACACTTAAAACAGTTATATTTATACACAAGTATTCTAAACTTTGAATTTAAAAAAAATCTGCTTTACTCTGCTTAATTTCGGATTGTCATTATTTACATGGTCTTAGATACCATGTATTGCAGACAAAACTTTTGGAAATTCTCATCGGTTATGATAGCACTTTATAAAGATGTTGATAGTCCCATGTTTTAATTATAACATTAGCGTGATATTCTCTTGTTGAGTGAAGCTTTGGTTTTCTCTTAAAATAGTCGGCTACAATGTGTACATTGTATTCCATAATTATGCATCGTTTAAAGGTTCACATGAAGTCTTAGTGGGCTAATGTATAATAAAAATTAAGTTGTCCATCGTTTAAAATTTTCTAGCTCCGAGCGTGGGACAGTATATTTTTCAGTTTCTGCTGAAGGTATCAAACATGGTTTGTTTGTTTTTTGTTTTGTTTTTTTTTTGGTTTAAGCTATATTAATGGCGTATTTGAGCTAAAAAATAAAACAAAAAAAGATTGACTGTAGATTTACATGTTATTTGTAATTATCGTTCACATTTAATTTTTCCTCGATTTTGAACTTAGAAGACTCCACATTTAAATAGTAAAACGTACTAGAAACTGAGTCTGCTTTTTCACTCCGAGCCGGAAATATATTGGTTATTGTTTTAAATCTGTTATTTCTATGAAACGCTATTGATTTAAATTGTGTTTTTTGCAAGAAAGTCATATGTTTATAAAAAGAAATTAAAAGGAAAAAAAACACTTTTAATTTTAGCTAGTTTGAGTTGAACATATTTTATTGCACAAAATATATACAATGGGATTAGGCACAAGTTCTAAAAACTTAAATCGCCCTCTCCCTACATGAGATATTATAACAGGATGAATTAGAAGTGTTCAACAGTTTGTACAAAATAAATAACAGGTAAATCAAATAAACTCTCATTGTGGACATATATAGACTGCTACATTATTGTTTATAAAAATAGTTTTTAAAAAATTGTACAATCAGTTAAATCTACCAGAATGCTGAATATAAGAATGTACAATAGAAAATAGATATTCATTTTCAGAAATACTGAGTGATGTATCCCCCCAGAGTAAAGTCTGGATGTCAACAATATGTACTGTACTTTATTAAATCTCAAGAACTTATCGAAAAACTCTTTCCTTGCCTCGTTGTAGTTAGGGCACGAGAAAAAATAATGATGTGTATTTTCTACCTTACCGCAGGATCATAATGGACTAGATATTATATTACATCTATAAAGATCAGCGTTTAGCACACAATTGTGCCGAAACCGTGTATGCAGTATATTGTTGCGTCTTTTACCAAAATTAAAATATGGCGGAGCTTCTGTTATTTTTTGTTTAATTTTACTTTTGAAAACAGACAAAGAGCTCGAAAGTCTGGTATTTAGCGGTAAGGAATTCCACTCATTTATTACAGTTGGTAAAAATGATGATTTGTAGGTTTGCAATTTACATACAGGTATGCTATAATTTTGTGAGTTTCTTGTTGTATATGCAGAAGCATTACATCGCATATCAGGTATAATCTCAGATTGGTAATCTGGTACTAAATCATTGTGAATTTTGTACATGGTATTTAATCTTTGGATCTTGTGTCTGTCGCTGAGTGGTTCCCAGCCTGTTTCAAAATACAAAGAGCTAGTTTGAACATTGGTTTGAATTTTATAAAAAATACACAATATATGACTTTAAACAAGGTATATGAGAGCGTTTTATATATAAAAAAAATCGCATTTAGAACCTCTTATTTAAGTAATAGCCTTAGTGTTAATGACTGTCAGGCAAATTGCTGTTCAAAGATTTTGATTTTTAAATTCATTTTTGCATGTGTTTGACAAAAAGAAAATATGCCAGTCTTCATTGCAAAATTAAATACTAACATATAAGCAATTTTATTTTTCAAATCGCTCTCTCTCTCTCTCTCTCTAATTTATTTATTGTGCTTAATCAAGCCGATGTGATATTAATAAGAATATATTAAACATAATGCAAAAGAAGAAATATCGTTTTCTATGTTGATATCGCCCGAATGAATAAGCATTGATACGTGTTGACTTTTCCCTGGATCCACCCCTTATTCACAAACAACTCCACATGTTTTACTTTCGCATTCGAGCTTCATGTTTTCAGAGTTTTATTCAAATGCTATTTAATTGTAAATAAGTATTAGGAAATTAAATTCCTTTTAAATAAAAAAAAACTATTTGATTTGGGATCATAGCGTGTGCGAAGCTAATTTAAATAAAATCATTGTTTATCTCAGGCAGATACCTTATTAGACCTCAAGGTGAGTTCGCCTCTTTTCCTTATTTTTTATACCAACAACACAAGCGAAAGCGTAATGAGACAAGGCAGTAAAAAGATCATAATTCATTTTTAACAAACAATTGATATTTTTGTAAATACAAGGAGCATCTAAAAATCAATAATGCGAGAATCCCAACGAAACGACAACGCCCTGAAAACAAAATCGAAAGAAGATTTAAAAAACATATTTCATGTACATGCATTTAAAATACATAATTGTGAACTTTTACGACCTATATAAAATTATCAGCAGCAAATAAATAATTATACATACAATTATTTGTCAGGTGTGAAATGTTGATACTAAGGTTTTACCGAAGGTCATCATGCGCAAAAATTATTTTTACAATATCTCCAAATCCAAATACTTTTAAGTTTATCCGAGCTTTTTAGTGAAAGTCATCATTGCAGAGAAAAATGTTTATCAATGAAGGTAAGTTTGAATAGTTTGAATTCGAGAAGATCTGGAAAGATATTTTGTTCAAATGTTAGGACTTGAAACCGAAAGTACAATGCAAATGACGGATTTTATAGGGGTCTTTATATCTATCATGCTTTCAACAAGGGCCTTTCAGAGACCATTCCTGTCCAGCTTGCCCTTCATTGATAAACTTATATTATTTCTACAATGGTGTTTTTACTAACAGTAGACCATTAAATAGGTGGCCCCGTGGGGATCCGGGTTAGAATAGGTCCTCAGTACCTCCTTGCTTTTCGTAAAAGGCGACTAAATGGGGCGGTCCTTCGGATGAGACCGTTTAAACCGAGGCCCCGTGTCACAGCAGGTGTGGCACGATAAAGATCCCTCCCTGCTCAAAGGCCCTAAGTGCCGAACATAGGCCTAAATTTGCAGCCCTTCACCGGCAATGGTGACGTCTCCATATCAATGAAATATTCTGGACAGGGGCGTTAAACAGTATACAATCAATCAATCAAACATTGAATATGTGCATTAAAATAATACGCACATTATTTATAAATTTTTTCTAATTAAATATATATTTTTGAAATATTTGTATTCAAATGTTTCTTTCTTAATCTCTTAATCAATGATATTTTCATACACAGTAAATGTTTAAACTTAATACATCACATAGTTTTGATGCTATTGTAAAAGTTCATTTTTGAACATCTTAACCTTTGTCAACACTTTACATGCAACAGTCAAAAATGACGTTTGTAGGAGAAAAAGGATATCTTTCTCAAAATAATAAAGACACTTTGCCCGACTTTGTCTCATTATTGAAATTTATGAAATCATGAGAAGCAAAGATTTTCTGAGAGAAACAAAAAAATCGGAAATGATTATTTCTTAAATTAAAATGTAGGATAATATTTGTGGGATTCGAAATCTAAAAACCCGGAGTATTGCACTGTGTGATTGAAGTATTTTTCGGAAAGATGCGAATGATTTGTCACATAAGTGTACTTTTAAGGCACATATATAGTTGGTATTTGCTCCATGACTGTAAACCAAAAATGTATATTTTATTGCAAACGTTTAAAATGATCTTTCTATTAAATGGAGCAAAATCTCACTCATATCGATTTTGTTACAGTATGAAAAAAATGATCTTTTTTGTTTGTGTTTGTATGTTTATCATTGGAAAATGATTTCAATCTTTGTGATAATTTTTTTTCTAAATTGTAGAGATTTTACATTAAGTATACTTTAATTTAAATATTAGATAGAAATATTGAAGAAAGTTTGTATAATTAATTGAGATATCATTCTTCACTTCATGTTTTTTGCACAAAAGGGACTTCCTCCGCCTTATCCCCGAATCTTCATATGCAATAATTATATTGATTTTGTATTAAGTTGAAATGCTCCGTTTACAAGGAAAGACCATGTTATTCAATATCTTTTTTTTATAATTCATTTTTAGCCGGGCTTATTGCTCAAAGAGTAATTGCCGGCTAATGTGATCCTGTTCAAGGCATGATGTTAACCCCATAGTCGCCATTTGATAATTACGTGCAAAAATATAGTTCTTACTCTCAACCGCTTTTGAGATAATACAAACGCTAAATAAAGCAACAAAAATAAAAACGTTTTATCTATATAAAATAAACATTAGTAGTCATGACTTTGAAAACTTTATTAGTCAAAGAACATAGTTCATTAGCGTAAGGATTTTTGATAATCAGTGTTACCGTAGTTCTCTACACATACGAGGTAAAGCAGGAGAGGGAACCAGACTCGCCTGTTTGTTTACATTCATCTGCGGTACCAGATTAATTCTGATTCTGACAAAATCGTACCGTGGTATAAGGATTAAAAAACTCAATGTCAGTGTCTTATCCTATATTGATAGTTTTAAAATAATTTTTTCATCAGAATATAAACGTGATTCATGTAAGAAATCCATTCTTTTCTGTAAATGAGCCCGGCTCTCTGTACTTCTGAGTACTTTGATTATCATCTAGCTTTGAAGCTTTATTCTTAACGAAACGTTCTTAATGTTTCCAAAATATTTCAAAAAATGTGATTTATCAATGTCATAATATAATAACATTGATTGACATTCATGATGACATTTACTTTGATTGAAAATTAAAGGAGTTCGTTTTTCCAATTATTTAAGTTTAAGTTGAAAAATATGTTAATTAAAATAGGGTTCATTATGTTTTTTAGGCCACACAAATGTTCTTTTTCTCTTTAACTATATAGAATAGAGAGATAGTATTCAATGAGGTCCATTCTATAACAGTGTAGATGAAAACAGACGGTTACTGCGATCCAACTAATATTTCCTTGATAAATATAAAATTAAACTAAACAGAAAAATACGTTGCTTGCATCATTGATTGCTCATATTGTTTTTTAACTATTTTTTTTTTATCGTGTAAGCATGTATCATTTGTTGTGTCAAGTATATATGTTTTGGTGCTTTCTTCAGACATATTTTTGCGCCATCTTTTGACCTTGTCTTTTCACTATGGCGTAAAAATAGCGACAATATCACTTTATCAATTTTTTTTTTCACATCATGTTGCTATTATTATTATTATTATTATTATCAATAATTAAAATCAACCAAAGAGAAAAGGAGCAAAAGCGCTATGGATTGTAATACCACCTACTAACAGAATTTTGAAATTATTATTTTTTCTCCCTTCTTTTTTGCATGAAAGTCTTGCCAATAACGTCTAACTTGAAAAAACTGCAATATGACAAGTTTAAGCCTAAGAAAACAACTCTATGTTTTAATCTTTCTATCAGAGGTAAGACCTTTAAATAGCTTTATTGTAAACAAAAAATGCATTTCTTATGAATTTTTATCACATTTTTAAAAATATAAAAGCAAACGTTTCATTTACATTGTTTTAATGTGTAAGGTAGAATTTTTTTTTACTTTGGATGTTTCACTGAATTTCTAAATATGTTAAATTTGACAACTGATCACCAGTTTCAGGTGCAGTTTGATTCTGTCACGTCAATGTAAATTTTCTAATGGTTGGAACTGTGATAAATCCTTCTAATTAACTATTTATATTAAAGACAATGCCCACAATGGAAGTTTATTGCCCTGCATCCGAACCAACTATGAGAGAGGTACAAACTTGTCCAACAACTTTAGAAGCGCTTAAGACAGCAATGAGAATTAAAAATTGTGAGAGCATGTCAACCATGCAAAACTGCACATCTGCCGAAAATTTTCGATACCACTGTGTGCTGCAAATGAATCTGAATAAACTCGTAGACGTCTGCGCGCCATCAATATATTCACAGGGTAATTGTGTATGACAATTTTTTTTTCAATTTTTTGTTCAATTTTTTTAGCTTAAATAATGTTCGTTATTTCCATATGTTTCCTGGAAATGATATAAGATCACTAAGGATACGAATTATTATGTAAATTTGGTTTTAATTTCATAACAATATAATAATAAAAGCTTTTACATTAATTGCAGGCAAATGCGTTAAATATGATACTGTTGGGAAAGGAATTCAACAAATTGAGGAAAAATCTTGCCAGCATTACAAAAATCCTTGTCCTATTGGGTTTTCATCGTGGAATTCAACTGCCTGTAATCTATTTTATTATATACAAATACATCCAACTGTGTTTCACCCTGTTTTATTGTTGATTTTACGCTATCGCGTAACATCCTGATCCAACTTTCTGGTTAACCACACTGTTTTTTTCTAAATACATATCACTACTCTCCGAAACTGATGAGTAGTCAGACTTTCCAAATCACCACACTGTTCATGGTTTTCTGATTCCATATCACCGCTCTTTAAAACTGATCACGTAATACACTGAACATGAAATTATTTTTTTTTGCGCATTATTGAAATTCCTTGACAAAATCAATACTTGATTAATAGATAAGTATTACGTAATTGATCTCCAAAGTTTCCACTATATTTGGTAGTTGTTTGAGGTGCTGAGGGTGATTGATTTATTATTATCATAGTAACTTTATCCTTAGACCCTTATCATGTCTCGTTGACAGGCGCGGATCATTAGATCAAGTTTGATGATCATTGTCTCATTCGATCTGATTAGCCCTGTATACTAGACCCTTAGAACCAGTTTACTATTGTAATGAATATTCATTTTTATAAAAGCGACTTGATCCAAGAGGTCGTATCATGTCGATTTGACAGCTGCTGACCATCGCTTCTAGTTTGATTTCATGATCCACGCCTGTCAACGAGACGTGATACCTCTCTTTAGATTAAGTTGCTATTGTAATGATAAATTTATTATATACCCCCGAGTAACTAGATAAATACAGTAATAAATAAAAATTTTAAGATCAATTTTATAACTTCTTTTTCAATAAACAAAGCATTATGTCAAAGGACATTGTAATGCGCGAGGAAAAAATCATGTTTTTGCATAATACATATACCTCATCCCTGGTGGTGATACGAATTCAGAAAATCAAAGTGACGAGATCCGGAAACACTTAAGTCGGATCACGACGTCGTATGATTAAGTAAATTCAATATAAAAATTGTATGATACACAAATATTGGATATATTTAAGTAATGTTTTCAGCTAACTATTATTGGTGTGAAAATTACATAGAGCGCTTCATGAAAAAATATGCTTAATTGCAAGTCTGCTATAGAAGCCTTATTTTCGCAAGTACTTTTTAACGCGAACTGGGTCTTTAACGTCAAATCGCGAGAATTATTATTCGCAAATGGGTGGTTGATTAACAGATTTTCCATAGATTTCAGCAACATAAAAATTAAAGCGAGTTATATTTTTTAGCGAATAACGCTTCTTGTGAAATAAAGCGGAGAGAAGTTCCTCGCGTATAATTAGAAATCTACAGATGTTATTTACACACCAATAATTCACACTTAATTAAAAAAAATCTTGTTTATTTTTACATTTCAAACGTTACAAGTACCAAAAATATATCAGATAATCGAGTTTGTCGTTGTCCTTTATTGTTACATTATATCAACATCTTTGGTGCTTCATTGTGACATCACTTTAGGGCGAGTTTCTCCGTGCATAATTTTATGCATGACTACACGAAACAATATTAAAATCAATATCACAGTTGGATTAGAAGAAAAACACAGCAAGTGTTAATACAGTAAAACGAGAATATTTGGCAAACTACTCATTTTAGCGCCTTTGGCGCAAGAGGCCCTGAACGCTAAAATTTATTGTAATTAGCTCACCTCAACGAAGTTGGGGGGAGCTTATGTGATACCCTCGGCGTCGGCGTCGATGTCGGCGTCGGCGTCTCAGGTTAAGGTTAAGTTTTTTGGTGCAGTTTTCTTTTTAATTACTTCTGTGTCCTATCACAGGAGTCTGAAGTTTTAATCGTAAAAAAAAAAAAAAAAAAAAAAAAAAAAAAAAATCCGGAAAAAAATTTTCCTACCCTTAACTAAAAAAACCCAGGATGGCAACGTGTTTTGGGGGGACCCACCTAAACAAATAGATCTGGGCTTGACCAGAAAAATCTCGCGACTAATTCAGTTTCCGGAGCGTTTTTGTTATTTATTCAATGTGAAAAATTCAATCTGCTTGACGACTACGGGCCGTTCCTAGCCCTTTTTCCACTTTGACAGCTCATCATGGACTCCATGCCACTAAACCGGAAGAGAATCTCGCAGTGTATATTTGACGTTTATAAAAACTTGTTCAAATGAAATAAAATAAATAATTGTTCAACGTAATTTTATTCAGTTATTTTAAATATATTTAACAGAACTTTAAAAAGTTATATATTCTTTTTCTTACTTGTACGACGATGTGTACCAGGGACAGATAATTCAGTTTTTACAAGCGCCAAATTTAAATCACTGAAAAGCCATGTCGACAAAGAGCCAAACAGTTAGAATAAGCGCCATTATAAAGCATTATTTTGTTTGAAAAATATATCTTTTTATTGATCACGTATGGTAACATAAAATTGTACACGAAGTTTTACATGCATTTTTTTGGTTCTTTTCTTCAATTATGTCATTTATTCACCTCGGAGTTCACTTCCGGTTTAGTGGCATGGAGTCCAGGATGAGCTGTCAAAGTGGAAAAAGGGCTAGGAACGGCCCGTAGTCATCTAGCAGATTGAATTTTTCACATTGAATAAATAACAAAAACGCTCCGGAAACTAAATTAATCGCGAGATTTTTCTGGCCAAGCCCAGATCTATTTGTTTAGGTGGGTCCCCCCAAAACACGTTGCCATCCTGGGGTTTTTTTTAGTTAAGGGTAGGAAAATTTTTTTCCGGATTTTTTTTTTTTTGACGATAAAAACTTCAGACTCCTGTGCCTATACTGATTAGACGTGCATGGAAGATGGTTTTAGTGTGTTCTATTGTACCAGACAAAGTTTCAGATGCTGCAATTTCAGCAAAGGAATTACCAGGTTAATGTTTTTGGAGCAGGTTAACATTTTTGGTGCAGTTTTTGGTGTGGGTTTCATTTCCAGGTAACTATAAGCCCTATGTTGACCAAACTTGCATGGATGATACATCTAAGGATGCATACTACCGGGCTTGCTTCGGATGCTGAATCTGACCTACATTTTCCGGTTGAGTGAACAGGTTAAAGTTTTTGGTGCAGGTTTCATTTCAAAGTAACTATGAGCCCTATGTTGACCAAACTTGCATGGATGATACATCTAAGGATGCATACTAGCGGGCTTGCTTCGGATGCTGAATCTGACCTACATTTTCCGGTTGAGCGAACAGGTTAAAGTTTTTGGTGTAGGTTTCATTTCCAAGTAACTATAAGCCCTATGTAGAACAAACTTGCTTGGATGATACATCTAAGTATGCATACTACCGGGCTTGCTTCGGATGCTGAATCTGACCTACATTTTCCGGCTGAGTGAACAGGTTAATGTTTTTGGTGCAGGTTTCATTTCAAAGTAACCATGAGCCCTATGTTGACCAAACTTGCATGGATGATACATCTAAGGATGCATACTAGCGGGCTTGCTTCGGATGCTGAATCTGACCTACATTTTCCAGTTGAGCGAACAGGTTAATGTTTTTGGTGCAGGTTTCATTTGCAAGTATGTTTAAGCCCTATCTTGACCAAACTTGCATGGATGATACATCTAAGGATGCACACTACCAGGCTTGCTTCGGATGCTGAATCTGACCTACATTTTCCGGTTGAGTGAATAGTTAAAAGTTTTTGGTGCAAGTTTCATTTCCAAGGAACTATGAGTTCTTTAATGACCAATCTTGCATAGATGATACATCTAAGGATGCATACTTCCAAGCTTGCTTCGGATGCTGAATCTGACCTACTTTTTGTGGATGAGTGAAAATGTTAGTTTTGATGCATGTTTCATTTCCAATAAACTATGAGCTCTATAATGAGCAAACTTGCATGGATGATACATCTAAGGATGCACACTAATGGACTTGCTTCGGATGCTGAATTGGACATACATTTTTCAGATACCGTATATACTCGCCTATAAGTCGGTCCGCCTATAAGTCGGTGGTATTTTTTGTTATTATACTTTCATGTTAAATACTAAAATCTGATTGGTTTAGACGCAGGTAACAATCCGTTCGATTACCCTGAGCCTTAGCAACACACGTGACAACGGGTAACACAACGGTAATGCCACATGCGTGGAAATTATGCGCGTACGGTTCACCGTAGAATTCTCAAAACGTCAGTTGCGCGTTTGAAAGAACCGGAATTAACTTGGCGTCAATAAAAGCTTGCGTCCGATATAGCTTACTTGAAAACAACAAACGACAGACGATACATGCTTGCGAGTGTAGGAAACATGCTTGCGAGCCAGAAATAACGAAACTTTATATGATAAATGACTCGAATTCGAGTATCAAACAAACAATAAGGAGATTAGTGAACCGGTGAGTGTCAAAGCTTTCTATACATGAACGTAAAGACGATCAACGGTTTTTTTTTTGCTGACGTCCTAAATCAATAAGACATTCAGTATAATAAAATAAATGGTGCCTGTTTTGTAGGGTAACATTTGAAATTGACACCCCTCGGAAAACCATTGTCAACCTCCGCTGACGCGTCGGTTGACAATGGTTTTCCTTGGGGTTTCAATTTCAAATGTTACCCTACAAAACAGGCACCATTTATATAATGTTATTTTTGTGGGATTTGCTATTGACCCGCTTATAAGTCGGAACAATTTTTTGCCAAAATCTCGTGACTATATCAAGTAAATCAAGGATGTTTTAACTTGGTTTGACTTAATATTTTTCGAAAGACACTGATAATTAATCGATTTTTTTTTTTAAAAAAAGAAAGGCAATGCTTATTTAAAATACAAATAAAAATATTAAAATATGTAAATACTTGTTCTTTATATATAAAATGTAAGAAAAAAATTAAAAAATTATATATCGAGAAATTTTCTTCGATAATTGTCGGACATGCAAATAAGATACAACCTTTTAGCCTCCAGAAAAATACCAATGTCTTTTTGACTCGCCTATAAGTCGGACATAGAGTTTTAGACCAATATTTAACTCCCAAAATACCGACTTGTAGGCGAGTATATACGGTAATAGACAAGGTAAAAGTTATGGTTGCAGGTCTGTTACCAAAAACTATAAGGCTTATATAACATTGTATAAACCAAACTTGCACAAATGCTGCATCAAGAGATGAAAACTCTCAAATTTGCTTCAGATGCTGGATTTTCATTACATTTTCATGAAGAAGAAGTAGTTTAAATTTTTTTATGTAGGTCTATTTCAAAGTATCAGATCAAATTTGCTTTTAAAAATATTTCATTTTTGGAATGTATACTTTTTGTTGGTTAATTGTGTGACTTTGCCTTACTTAAAGACAACATTCGTTGAGGTGAGCTCTGTAATCTCTGATTACCTATGTTTTTATGTAATGTTGCAGGGTCGTTGGATTTTATATACACAGTAGCACTGTACATTGTAGGATCAATTAAGAAAGTTCTGCAAAATTATAGTTTCATTAAACTATTCTTAGTGTTTACCTGATACTTATCATTAGCACCTTCAAAGTTTGGCTTCTCTACGCATCAATTATCTATCGCCTCTGGGTAAACAAAGCAATCAAGCATGGTGACTGAGCTTGCGGTTTATTCCCCGAACGTCTAAAACTTATATACACAGTATAATTATCACACTCAATTAAGGGGCCCCTCTAAGGGGCACAGGTAGAGATTACCTGTGTTATCTTGATTTAACAGTCTAAATCAGATAAATTTAATATTTATTTTTCTGATAAAGAATCCAATATGTACCAAACCATAATTTATTTGATTAAATAACTATAATTCAAGATACCAAACAAGTGTTTTTCATACCAATATTTTTTATTTTTATTTCAATACATTTCATTACAAGCACTATGACACAGTATATGAAAAGTGATAACAAGTTTATTATTTACAAATATTTCATTTTTAAAATACATAAAACACTTTTAGCACTCTTCATTAACATAACATTTTAAATACTATCTTATATGCTTTCCAATATTAATATTCAATATTAAAATAAAAACAGAGTTTATATAACCTCAGTTCTATACATTAATAAGCACTTAATTTGTTCACATTTAGTCTCATAAGCACAGATTTTTCTTCATGATCACTATCCCAGGTGCAACAGCTCTGAAGCGGAGTCTGTGTAGGTCATGAGGTCGATTGTCCCGTTTTGGAGGCGTTCTGCGATGAATTCGGTAGATGTATCCATGAAGAGCTAAGTTGTGACCACCCGTTCGGGGAACACACCGAGCTTGCAGGCAATACCTGATTATGATTACCGTTCATCCAAGTAATTTTCTTTCGATGCATGTACTGTTTAAATATGAATAAAATGCATAAATACTCCTTTTTTTAAAATTTTAATAAATAAAATTTACCATTGTTCTATGTCCATGTGATTGCAACACCACGGTAAAGTTGACGAATGTTTACTTATATCCGGGACTCAGAGTGCTAGTGAGTTTTCGTGCTTGATTGACCAAAAAATCAAACGGGCGTGGATAAAAAATCACATATATATATTTTAATGACAAGTGCAAGGGCTAAAATTTATTTGCACCAATGCATTCCCACTTGCGGTTGCTCTAAAATACTAAAATACGTATGCGCCAAATTTTCTAGCTTTACAGTATCATAGTATATAGATATTTATTTATTTACTTTAAATAATTTTGAGGGTGCACATGGTTAAATACGATGTAACTTTAAAAAGTACATTATTACTTGTAGATGCAGATTGCTATATGCTATTGGAAGACTTAAAAGAAAATGATGATAGTACAACGGAAAATATTTTGTAAGTTTTGAGTATCGTTAAAAGAGATATTTAAAGACAGCTTTAATGGTTTTATCGAAAAATTATCATATAATATTATAATATAAAACATGAAAGCCCTAGTTTTAATTGTTCAAATGTTATTACCTAGGGAAACGTTTTTATCAAATTGTTCAAACGCTAAGGTCGAAGTCAAAGGGTCAAATGAAACCATATCCCATCCACTCAAAAAGTATGAGCAATGTGAAAATATTTTGAGGCAAACAGACAGACGGAAAGGACAAAAACAGTAAACTCCGATTCATCAATTTTACTTAGGTGTTATGCAGAGAAAATATCAGCAACGTTTATAGCACAAATTTTGAATAGAAGGAATGCATAAATTGCCAAAAATGAAAGTATATCTTATAAAAAAAAATTTTTCAGAAAAATCCAATGTAGAATTCGTTGTACTTCAAAGTTTTTATGATTGGAATGTGGAAGTTCATCGATTATTTTCTAGGGATGGAGAAACTAGCTTTTAAATAAAATGGACATACTTAATACCAAATTGAAAATAAAATTAAGTCTAGTAAGAAGGTGAGAAGCCCGCTGAACCCTCCTTAATATCACTTACATTTATAAGTGCATGAATGTTACAGTGTTTATTCTTATGAATGGAAGTAATGAAATATTTAAAACTTTTTGAATCAACTCCATCCTTTATCTACAATTCTAAAGTGAAAACGTAAGGTAGATTACACTACCAGTATGTAATGATTCATACTTAGGAGGCAGTATCATGCGCCGTTTTGATATTCACTGTCAAAAAGTGATAATACCTTTTCGAAGTGTTGATATTACCTATTGGTATAGATGAAATCACCTATTCGTGTTGAATAAGTGATTTCAGCTATTTGAATAAGTGACATCAACTATTGGAATAGATGATGTAACCTTTTAATGAGAATTGGTGACATCACCTATTTATATTTCGTACAAAAATAAATAATGAATGCTCCCTAGACTGTCTAGATTTCAACCAGGTGCATTATCCAGGAAAATTTTGACTGCCCAGTTTTCCCCTGTATTTTAGTCCGAAACTTTTGAAATACTTTTAGTTATGGATCCCTGTACGTATATTTATATAAATTATGTAAATTTATCCCAGATACAACACATTAGCATACCCTTCACTCTTAATAATGTGAAGGGGGCTTTTTCTCTGTTGAACTTTTGTCATGCATTTTTCACGATTTGTCCTTTTTTATTAGATTATACATGATAGACATGTCTTATAAATTAATTCGTGAGCAAATCAAACTACATATTTAATTATGATGCTTCAAACTAAATGAAAACCTGTAATTCATTGTCTCCAAGAACAATGGGTTGTCAATCGAAAGTGAACATAAATGAGATTTAAAAGAACACAACATTACCTTGGGGGCCGTTTTTTTAATTCAAAATTTGAAATGGTGATATTACCTATTAAAAATAAAAAAAAGTGTAATATGAGAACATTTTGAGCACTATTATTTATTCACCTTTGGTGATGTGTAAATATTATTTTTGTGTGTTCAAAGCTCTTACATAAGTACATTTAAATACGAACGCGCGATTACGAAATGAGGAAAGTTCGTTGGATTTTTATATTGCACTAGCAAAAGTCAAACATTGGCGTGGATAAAAAAAAAAACTAATTTTACATTTATGTATTTTAATGAAAAATGCAAGCTCTAAAAATTTTTTGCACCAATGCATTGCCACATGCGTTAGCTCTAAAATACGTATGCTCAAAAGTTTCTCGTTTTACAGTAGGTAGTATCACTTATTCACTCATTCGAATAGGTGCTATCACCTGATTGAATAGATAAAATCACCTATATGTATTCGAATACACAGCAGTATTTGTAATACATCGCAATATTTGCGTCACTCTGTACAGTAATCAAGATTTTTTTTTATAAATAAATGTCATAAATATCATGAAGCTAGCTAGCGAGTTCTGTACTGATATTGAATAAAATCATCTTAACATATTTATTCCTCAGGCCGATTATCGCAATCGTGGTATTTGTTGTGCTTTTTCTCGTGTTACTTGTCATCGGTCTCGTTATAAAACGAAGAAAAGGTGAGTACTAACTATAAAATAGCTTTTTATTTTCATAGAAAATGTTTGAAAACACATTAGAATAAAACCTCTGAAAAACATGCAGGAAAAGGTTAATTTTATAGTGAGTACTAAAAAGCTATAAATATTTTCATTTAAAATGTAAAAAATTAAATTTTTAAAGTCAACTCATTGCCGGTAAAAAATAACATAATAACGACAAACTCTAAGGAAAAATAGGGGGAAAATAAGAAAATGTTAATTAAAATGCAGATCAAGAGATTTTTCCAAAGACGAAATAATTACATGTGTGTTAAATAGAAGTAAAAATAATTTTGTTCTTTTAGGACATAAAGAAGCTGAAAATAATGTAAGTTAATTAATTCCAATTCATTAACCTGTACTCATATGCTTTTCCATTTGCAACATATGAAATTTTATCATATTTTACATACTTTTCTATAGATAACTTTCTTGCTTTTGAGTGTTTATTAAAGGTTAATGTACAGTTTTAATACAAATTTTGGCCCTGTATTGTTATAATATATGGAGTCGATGTTAGAAATAAAAAATCAACCATTCTGAATTATTGAAATTCTATGAAGCAAATCCTACAAATCTTTCTTCTTATTTGACTTCCTAAGTGTTGATTGTAACGTCATGAACCTGTGCATTTTCCGGTATTTTCTGAAAAAAAATTTAAGACGACATCAGTTAACTGTGGGATTACTATATAAAAAAAACCTACAGGGCATGTATCCCCTACAGAGATGTTTAAATATGAGATTTTCCAAACAATTTTACAAAATATATCGAGAAATTGAATTTGATGTCGGCGTTGGACACTTTTTTCTGAAGGAAAATAACCATAAAAGTGAGTCTTTTTCAGACTTTTCTGCATGTATGTTCCATGTAAATGACGTCGTATTTCCAGAATAATCATCCCTCATGCCGTATTCTTTAATGATCAATCATATTCATCTGTTCAACTCATATCAAAGGCAATTTCGCTGTTTTAAAGAACGTTTAATGTTGAAAAGCACAAGACAGACTAAACTGTACCTATTTTTTTCTTATTGCAAAATAATCCTTCTCAATAATTCTTTACATATATAAACCAAATATACATCTTCAAGGGCGTGTTCAATTGTTATCTTAATGTTATCAAAGACAA
>NW_026930976.1:0-45257 GCF_032062105.1 Saccostrea cuccullata
ATGGGGGGTGCGCGTTTCACAAAAAATGGGGACAAGCCTTAAACGCTTACCATATCCCGGGGGTGCTGAATTCATATAAATCCGTAGTTTGTGCCTGCAGGATAGCCATTAGGCCTATAAACATGATACAATATTAAAAAAAAATAACCGAGGTTTAGGTCGGGTCAAACTTTCCCAAAGTTTTACGTGCATTCATTATTAAATGTTACTTTACGAACGTCTGTAAGAAATAACTGAATGCATGATTTACGTAGTTAAATTAAGTTTTCAGCCTATAATATCTTTAAAATATGATAAAAAATCTACTTACCACATATTCTCCGTTCTCGGAGCAGCCATTGCCCGCAATAAATTGGTATCATATGGGGACCAGTTTAAATTCTGCTGCGTTCCGAATGAACATTTCCCAGCATCCTCAAACATTCGTTTTACGGTGCAGTGAGAAAATTACTGCGAGTCAATTTTACGGACTTATGGGGAATTTTTCAAAAATGACCACAAATCGAATAAATATTATCAGTAGAACACGTAGAATTCAAAAAACCCCATGACCATATTTGTGGGGAACGAGAGAGTTCCCCACAATTCTGAACTTTCCCCATAAGAAAGGTCCTTTGTCAGGTGTGAGTTCCCCACAAGTCGGTGAGCGCGAGTGCTCTCTCTCTCTCTCTCTCTCTCTCTCTCTCTCTCTCTCTCTCTCTCTCTCTCTCTCTCTCTCTCTCTCTCTCTCTCTCTCTCTCTCTCTCTCTCTCTCTCCTATACCTCCAATATGTAATCTTCAAATTTTTAACAAATCTTCTCCAAATCAGTAGAGTCATAAAAATCAATTGATTCTGAATATTTCAAAATTAAAATCACAAAAACAATTATATAAATCTAGATGATACTTTAATACGATGTGTATTAAATTCAGTCTTTATTTGATATTCATACATTCTTACATTCGTAACTCACTTACCTACTATTTAGAGTGTTTCAAAAGAATGTTTTGTGTAACATTTTTGTCTTCATGTTCAGTTTTTGTAGATTCTAAGAAAAAGAAAATAAATGTGAATCAAATAACTTCATGAAAGTCTAATCTTTGATTAAAACAGTACGAGGGTTGTTCGAAAAGTTCGCGGACACACTGAATTACAGAAAATCTATTGTGTACTGTGAAGTATGACCTATGTCTTAATAAATTCTCACATTTTGTTTATTGGTATATAATAAATCAGGTCCATAAACTAAAATCTAGAAAATTTACAACGATTTTTACTATAAGTTCATGGGATTCACGGAGCAATCATTTGACGTAATAAGGCGACGTTACAACCAGATTTCAACTTGTTAAGCTTTGTCACAGTTCTATTAACCTTTCATTTTTTTCAGATTTTTGTTTACTTTTTTCTACTTTAAAATTGAATATCTATATCAAGACATGTTACTTTTCTACTATAATGTCTTTTATACTGATTTGGGTATTACTGAGATCTTAAAAAAGTCTATGCAGTTAATAAATCAGGTAAGGAAACTATGCAAAACCATATAGGCGCAACGCAAAGTCCATGCGATAAGGGGATATTGAAGTTTCGATGAAGTCGATCATTCAAAATATTAATCCTTCCATTTTTTAAAAACCTACTACCATTTGAAACTTTTGTCCTTTGTATGTGTAGGAAATTCCCGGCAGCATCTTGAACGTTTCAATCTCTTTTTTGACATTTTCCTACCTGCATACATATTTTTTACTTAGTGCAGTGCTCCATAACTTTCAATGACGTTCCGATTTTTGACTGTGTTTTTACGCGTTGATCATTTATAGAGGGCTAAAAAACAGTCATTTATCCTCCAATTTAGTTCAAAATTTCTCCCAGTGATTTTTCTTTGTCTTTGTGATGTAAACCTGCCAAAATGTAGCATGCTCCTTGAATCATGTTTTATCAAAATAAAAAAGCTCTATATTTTCCAATAATTACCAAGAGCACCAAATTCTTGTATATTTTTTGGAAAAAAGGTTAATATTTTATCTGGAAAGTTTGACCGGTTTTGTGGAAAAAAACACACTCACAATATATAGAACTTGACCGCGAATATTTCTTACACCCCTCTTATATTTATTTTTGCTTATGAAAAAGCAATAAATGAATGCAAAAATACATACGCAGAAATAATTTATAGAGGATATCAATAGTCTTCGATTTTTATATTGGCATTATTCAATGAGTTGGAATAGAGTATATTCGCGAGGCTTGCCAAGCGGACACACACCATTCCAATGAGTTGGATAACGTCAATAACACAATGATAGATGTTCTATTTATCTCATATACGCTTTTAGTTAGTTTTTCTACTTCTTTCAACTTTCAACCCCTTGAAACTATTTGAGTTATTTTGTTTTCTATTCAAACTGATGATACATGATTTGATGACTCTGCACTTTTGATGTTGACTTGGCGAAAGGAAGAATATCGTGTAAAACAATTTGTGTATCAATATGTCCATATATGCTTCAGTGATTTCGAATGTATAGAAGATTCAATGAATAAATAAGTTGACTAAATAATTGTATTAGGGAAGTTATTTCAAGAAAAAGGGTGCCTCACGAAATCCACAATAATTGGTCCTTACGAACAGAAAGATACCATATTAGTTCATTCGATCGTAAGAGGGGTGATCAAAAAGTTTGCAAACTATCTCTATATCTACAAAACCACAATTCAGATTAGAATGAAATTCGGTACACACATAGCCATACACAAGGTCTATAAATAGCATATGCTGAATAAAGTTTCTCTCCTTGTTTGTGACGTCACAATGTGAAAATGACGTCACTATTTAGATCACTTGTGACGAAAAATGGTTGTCTCAGTCGAACTCGTTCAACAAACCACTGTAGGCTACAATTTATTGTAATATCTTAGAAATCCCTTTTAATCGTTTTAGTGAAGGAAGGCTGATGGTTAAAAATGATACTTGTCATCTTGCCCAGGGAAAGCAAGTTTGAAAACATATGTATTTTTAATTAAGCAATTTGCTATCAAAGACCTCCAATTAGCACTGTGAATAATGGTTGAATATTTGAACAATGATATAAGTATTAAATACCTAAGATATCGTTTACTTTAGATTTTAAACATATTAGATATGATAAAAACGATGCACCCATTCTCTATCCACCTTGAATAAAGGACTCTCCTGTTGTCGAGATATGACCATTTCTGACAAATTAACTGTTCTTGTCATAAGAATTAACTCATATGGAACGAAATATAAAACTCGGAAAAATCTTTTAACTTTTGTGACAGAACGCTACGGAGGGGGTCACGTGAAGGCCAATATCACGTGATTCGTGCATGCACAGAACGGTGGTTGATATGCATTAAAATCGGGGAGGATTAATTTAAAATATAATCAAATTAAAACCAAACATTGTTTCGTGTATGGAAATTATTCAATTAGTTTGCGAACTTTTTGATCACCCCTCGTATACGTTAAATGAAAGTGTAGAAGAATTTTATTTTAAAGTCAATAATTAAACATTTTTTTTGAAATTATAAATTCTGTTTTCTTGTGGAGCCAAAGCAACAAACTATATTTTACAATGTATGTAAATATAAACAGATTTAAGAATGGTGAAATACTATTATTATATTGTTACTGATATACGTTAATGCTTTTTAATTCAAATTTGATGAGGGCAAGTTTCTATAATTTTTGCCTGGAATGCAATATTGAATAAAATACGGATGAAAAGATATAAAGTAAAAGAAATATTGAACAGATACATGTATTCTGAAAAATATACAGATATGTGGTCTCCACGCAATCATAATTACTAGTAATCTTATTTTATTTCAATTTTTAAAACAAAATTAATGAAGACTCTATTGCACACTTCATCGTGATTATTATTTAAATTCCAACTAAAATTTCATTTTTATGAAAAAAGGACCTTTGGATTTGATAGATGCTATTTCACGAAGGATTGTTTTCCTATGACCGAGTTTGGAAACGCCAATCTCTTTCAGATCTTCGTTGCTTAAATCCAAGATGTCATTCATTGTCAAAGCTTCACTTTCAAAAGTATCCATGTATTCTTCCAAGTTAATTTTCTGTAGAAATTCCTCGAGTGTCTCCATTTCTCTTGCCATGTTTTTTGTCCTATAAAAATTATGTTCGACGAATGATTGAAACCGTAGACGATAATCCCTGATATTCAGAGTTACTAGTAATTAAAGATTTTCTTATTATGAAAATACTAATATCTGATAATAAAGGACAATAAATGGAATAGCAATTTACTTGCATTTCAAGATTATGCAATTTTAGTCAATAAACTAGACATTGAATATTTTGGAAAACTTCAAGAGAAATTTTACATGATACAATGATGGGCAGATTCGTATCAAAAAGTTTTTATAGTTCCCTTTAGTTTGTCAGTTTAAAAAAATGCACTAGTACTGTATATGCTTTCTAGAATGGTTTTCTTTATGAAAATTGTTATCAGATTTTGGTTCTTATTTTTGTTTGTTTAAGAGAATTGTTCATTCTGTAATGAAACATACCACACATCATGATAAATGTAAGCCTGAGGAACATTAACATGCAAGATTGGAAATATGCAGCTTACGGCATTTCTATTTGTTACAGTCAAAACATTTTATCATATCCAGTAAAGATATTAGTACAACCCGGTACGACCCGGAAATAAAACAATCCGTTCTCCCTAAATTTCTGTATGCCAATAAAAAAATTCTTCTTCCATCCTGTACATACAGTTATAGCTACTCTAAATCTCATAACTAATGTGACATAATTGAGTTAATTACATGTATGAGAACCTTAATTCGCTTACTTTATAAGGGCAAATTTATAGGGAAACCCGATAATACAACTGACTTATTAATTCTTAAATATTATAAATTCTGTGGAATTGCACCAGTTGACGGGCCAGAAGATATTTGAAAACACCAAAATATTTAACAAATTCAATGTCTATCTGTATGCTTTCACTCTAATAGTTTTCGTTCTCTACCTAATATGAAGTGACACAGTCTAATATTTTCCTGCCCATACATTTGTTGGTAATGTAAGAGTCCAGATAAACTGCGCTAGTGCAAGAGCAAACGCTCAAAGGATCATAGTAAGCTTTTGCATATAAACTCTAGAAATATTAAGCCATATGAAAATAACTGCAGTCCTGTTAAAATCTTGAAAACGAATTAGAGTTATTTCTACGGCTGTTTCCACAGAATAAGTTGTAACTTGTTTAACTATTTTTAATTTTGTGTATGAGAGGAGATGATGACTGTCAATAAACACACAATTTAAGAATTTTGAAAAAGAAGAAGACAAACTTCTTTTATATTAGATAAGAGGCAATCTTGTGATTTCTTATAGAATATAATTCATACCACGATTCTATTATGTAACAGAGTTTTTTTTCTGTACGAAAATATTATTGTAACCAAACATTAATAATTACATTCGCTGTGTTTTTCTACTAAGCCATCTGTGAAATTGATTTGAAAACCATTTTCGTTAATACTCACGCGTAGAAATATACACGGAGAAACGTGTGTTAACGTGTCGTCACAGTAGAGAAACACCGACATCTTACGAACGAACGTAACTCTCCCTAACTTCCCGTATCTCGATAGTTTTCTCGGGACCAGTGATTGTACCCATATAAAATTTAAAATCGAAAGCAAAAAATATATGTGTAAAGTAGAACGGATAGTGTTTTAACCACTTTGTATTTGAAAATTGCTCATGTTAAATCTTTTGTAATCACTTACAATGTTTTAAAAAAAGAGAAAAAATAAAAGAAAATACACCATAATACTTTAGACGGATTAGAAAACACGTTTGTCATGCGTCAGTGATTAAACGTATACAAACTACTCATGGTGTGCGCCTTATTCATATAGGGAAAGGTTACTTTTCACAGCTTGAAAAAAAAATCCGTGCTATGAAGTAAATACGTTGTGCGCTTTATAAAGTGTCTTGTATTGATCTGAGAGAGAGAGAGAGAGAGAGAGAGAGAGAGAGAGAGATTCTTTTTTAAATTTATTTTCAAATATCATTTCAAAGAAATAAACGATCATTCATGGTAGACAGTATCTTCTTAGAAGATGTATTCAATGGCGATCTTAACGAAATTATCTTGGGCTGCTTTTATTTCATGTATATGTAACAGGTCTGAAGCAATCAATTTCAGTTCGGGGGGACCAAAAGTTTAGAGTCACTACCAAATAATTCCTTGGGAAGCCAAAATAACAGATCTTTTTTTTTATTGAAGGGGCACAAGTAGACAGTAGCTAAGTTTTCTAAAATACCGGTATTAATTGTTCATTTAACGACTTCATTATGGGAGGGGGGCTTATCCCCAACCACTCATACCCGTTCCTATATACGACCGTGTGTACATGTGTATCTGTTTATATGTGTGGATTATAAAAAGGGCTGAAAATATGCATTTATGTAGGGTGGTGCATTTTCCTTAGTAAAGTTCTTTAATTTGTCTTAAAGTTATGCCCCACTAAGTTCATTGTTTGTAAACCATGCATTATTCGTCAAAATATAAAATAAGTAGATACAATTAATACTTTTGAACACACACCAAAGGTCCAATATACATAATTATGAAAACTATAACCGAAATTATAACTTGCTTCATTTGTAAGGAAAATATATATATTCACCATCCTGTTGTAAAAAAAAAGATTGATTCCAGAATACCGACAATAATATATACAGACTTTTAAAAGTGTGAATAATATGAAAACCTAGTTGTCTCTTAGTTGTCATGGCATCCTTCAAAAGTATGTGCACACATATGCTTATCACAAGTGCTTGTAGACCAAACAACTTCCCCACCCCCAATATACATGTACATACCGGGTCACAAGATATTCATATTTGTCTTCTTTTATAAATTAACTGTCTAGTACATATTAACAATGTATTTCATATGAAAAATCCAAAAAGTACATAGAATTTACTTTTTTTTTAAATCACCTCTGACTTTTTAACTGCTGGTATCAATTTTGTGTGTTGTAAATTGGAAATGTTATAAAATGAAAGAAAGCCAAAAAATATCTTTGGACCCGGATTTATATATATTCCAGGGATTGGGGGAGAGGGGCATAGGTCCTATGATGACATGCTAATATGGAACTTGCTCTCATATATCTTAAATTATGCCAAAAACACAATTAACTAAACTTCCATTTTTGCGCCGCCCACCCCCCTAAAGTTGGGATATTATTTGCGGTCTGCCTGTTCGTCTTATAATTCTGTCCGTCTGTTTCACTTTTGTTTCGAGCAATATCTCGAGAAGCCTTTGAGCTTTTACAGTGAAATTGAAAAATAGCTTTGGGTCGGGGGGGGGGGGGGTCGAGTCCACTAGCACCCGTGAGAATTATATGAAGATTTTTAAGATACATGTTTTTAAGAAGAAGCTTTATCAACCGACAAATTAGGAACGGGCATCCCCTGGATTTATTACATGGTTATAGTACCTGTGTATTAAATCCATATTAATTTTATTTTTCGCAGCATGTAGTATTTTGAACAAGACTCCTTATTGTCCCGAACCCCCTTTGTAAAGTACTACATCCGCACATGCTATTATTTTCTTATTTCATGCCACAGAGTGACATTTTTTAAGTGTTCCTTTCATTTCCCTTCTCGAACC
The DNA here is from genome assembly GCF_032062105.1 of Saccostrea cuccullata. Lineage (NCBI taxonomy): Eukaryota > Metazoa > Mollusca > Bivalvia > Ostreida > Ostreidae > Saccostrea > Saccostrea cuccullata. The sequence continues at coordinate 7,682 of NW_026930976.1, forward strand.
CCTTTGCTCGTTTAAATGTCCATTGAAATGTATTGTAGCGTCACGGTAGCGACTACGACAAGACGTGGATTTGAGGTATCTTGTGGGGATTTTTTCTATCAAAATCCCAATAAAATTGAAGAAATCAATAATCCAACCGTGAATACAATAGACTACAATGACTGATCTCCGTTTTTTGTTACGTTCGTTCGTAAGATGTTGGTGTTTCTCTACTGAGGCTGCAGCGACGTTAGTAACAATGCAGCGATATAGGGCAGCGAGAAATTCAAATAGTGCGTGTATTTTTGTTGCTTCCAAACATGTAAAATTTAAATATAAAGAATGTTTTTAAGTTTAGTGTGAATTATTAGTGTGTGAATCACACAGACTTGCACGTAGGCATATTTTTCATGAAGCGCTAGCGCGATTCATGAAATATGCTACGTGACAAGTCTGTGTGATTCACACACCAATAACTCACACAAAACTTAAACATTTATTAAAAAAATTTTTTGGCGATGCAAAAAAAGATAAACTATTTTAAAAATGTAAATTTAAACATAGATTGATAACATTAAAACGATGCAAAAACATTTCAACACTTACTGTTGATTTAGCCTAAAGGTTATATAAGATGAGTCCGCTATGTGCGCTTTATAATTCGCAGTGAGGAAATTCGCCGCGACTTCTTAATTTATAGCTAGTAAGTTACTCTATTAAGGAAATACATTTAGCTATACAATATACTATATGATTTTGTTAGACACTTAAGATGTCACACCATGATTGGCTAAAATGTATCATGTGTGTGAAAATTAGAGTCTGATTAAAACAAAATTTCCTGTTTCAGATACCTTATTTAGAAGCTCTTCCTTTTTGGGCAGAGTTTTTAAGTACAAGGGAAGTATCAACATTGAAAAGAGATTGGTGAACAATACGTGTAGAATGCCTATGGTGAAACAAACATGAAGTTGAAAAATTAAATCTCAATCATAGCAAAGTGTTTTTTTTGTCCCCCGCTTGAAAAGTGGGGGATATTAATTTGAGCTTGTCCGTCCGTCCGTCCGTCCCTCTGTCACACTTTTATTCCCTAAACTCCTCCTTTTTTTTTTACAAAGTACCGTATATACTCGCCTATATATATTAGATACAACCGACTTATAGGCGGACCGACGTATAGGCGAGTATATACGGTAGCTTAATTATCTTTTGGGAGATGGTTGGTGGTGTCATGTAGATGTGCAGTAAGGTTTCAGAATTTCTATTTTGCCCCGGGGGTCAAATGGGGGTCGAAAAAATGACGTTTTTTATGCTAAAACCCCTTTCTTCCCTGAACTCCTTCTACATTTTACTTAGCAGCCTAATCATCTTTTGGTAGATGGTTGGTAGTATCATGCAGATGTGCAGTAAGGTTTCGGAATTTTGATTTTGCCCCAGGGGGTCAAATGGGGGTCGAAAAATGATGTTTTTATGCTAAAAGCCCCTTCTTCCCTGAACTCCTTCTACATTTTACACAGTAGTCTAATCATCTTTTGGGAGATGGTTGGTGGTGTCATGTAGATGTGCAGTAAGGTTTCGAAATTTTTATTTTGCCCGGGGGGGGGGGGGGGGGGGGGCAAATGAGGGTAGAAATTTGTTTTTTTTTTATTTAGTTGATATGTTTAATCACCCTGCTTTCAAGAACTTCCCTAATATTTTATGCATTAGCTTTAAACCATGTTTATTTGGAAAATGATTGATTTGTTTTGTGTATGTGTAAAATGGTTTCAAAATTTGTATTTTCATGTGGATGGCAAAAAGGGGCAGAAAAAATGGCCCCTCCCTAACCCTGGGGGTCATGATTTGTACAAACTTGAATCTACACCACTTGAGAATGTTTCCATATTAATCATGCTCTTGTTGTTCATGAAAAGAAGAATTTTGAAGATTTGTTTCCTTTTATTCCTAAATAAAACTTTGATCCCTAATTCTGGCCTGACCCTAGCCTTTGAGGTGATGATTTGAAAAACCAGAAATATGTCTATAGGACATGAATATCCCGCCAGATGTATATTACTTATTAATGCTACTGTACATGAAAGTTTGTATTAGAGTATAAAGTTTGATGAAAATGTCTTGAACATACCTTTAGAATTGAAAATAAAATCTAAATGAATTGGATATAGATACATGTAATAAATTCTTACCAAATTATGTATAAGTGCATGCTAAACATAAGAATGTCTTAAATTATTTCTTTAAAACTAAGCAAAATACAAATTAAAGAGGAGGGAGGTCAAGGTCACAGGAATGTGCAAGGTGAAGTTTTGATGCAGTTCAATAGCTCTCACTAATACATATCAGCATATTATGTTTGATAAAAATATCTTGAATGATTTAATGAAACTGAGCTTAACACTTTTTTTAAGAAAAGAGAGGTCAAACGAAAGGTTGGGGTCAAAATGCTGTTGCAGTTGAAAAGCTTACATCAGTATGAATTTATTATTAGCATATGAATTTGATAAAAATATAATTAATGGTTTATTTCAAACTTAGATAAACACATATTTTAAAAAGTGAGGTCAAGGTTAAAAGAAAATTTAAGGTCAAAATAAGTTGATGCATTAAATCCATTAATAGCTTTCAGCAGTATGTATTAGCATATGAAGTTTGATAAATATATCATGAATTGTTTATTCAAAACTGATCTAGACATTGATTTTAGAAAAGTGAGGTCAAGGTCACAGGAAATGTCAAGGTCAAAAGGAGTAAAGCATTTTTAAGGTTACATCAGTATGTATCATCATGTGAAGTTTCGTTGTACACAACTTGAATGGTTTCTTTAAAATAAAGCTAAACACTAATTTAAAGAAAAGTTAAGTGAAGGTCAAAGGAAAAGTCAAGGTCAAAAAATATTGCTGCAGTTGGATAGTTTACATCAGTATATGCATCATCATATGAACTTTGATAAAAATATCTAGTTTTTTTTAGCTCGATGGAAAGACAGATGGAAGGGTGGAGGACGGACATGACAATAACTATACATGTATTCCTAATCATGGAGTGGCATTAAAAACTTGAATCTTCATTAAATGAGGATGCATGTTTCCATATCAAGATTATACAAGCAAATTCAAAGAATTGTGGTCCTCTGCTTTCTGTGTCTTAGTAAATGGGATGCCATAATTTATGGCAGATTGAGTGTCAAATATGCACCCCTATCATATGTCAATTTATGAAAATTAGGTCAAAGGGGAAAAATCATAGCATGCTCGGAAATATTTTGTTGCAGGTAATGTACATGTCCAATATGAAAGTCCCATCTCTTTTCAATCAAAAGTTATATATTATATAATATAATATTTTTGAAAAGTAGGTTAAACTTCTAGGTCAAGATCACAGAGTCAAACATCATGATATATTTAGAAAAGTCTTTTCACACGTAATATACATATATAATTTTAATGCCCTATCTTTTCTCTTTCATAATGATCAATTTAAAATGTTATTTTTTGGAAAGTAGGTAAAACTTTAAGGTCAAGGTCTCACTTGGGTTAAAAGATCATAGTACATTTAGAAAGTTTGGTGCTAATGTACATGTGAAATAATTGAAAGCCCCATCTCTTATTATTCAAAAGTTATGACCAAGGTTAAAAATTATTGTGACAGATGCACATAGTCATATTGTCAAAGATGGACAGACTGACAGACAAATGAGATTTAATGTTCCCTCCCTTTCCCAAAATCGGGGGAAAATAATGCCCTTGCTGCTCTTGAGAAGAAGATTTATGATGGAAAAATCCCCTGCATATTTCTTAATACATAATACATGTATATACTGAAGCAAATAAAAATGACTTTGGATGCCCTCCATCCTGGAAAACAGACCCATCATAACTTCTCTTTTTTTTTTGCTTCTCAGGAAATTCTGGTCTGGAAATCCCCCTCAATCCCAGAAAAAAAGGTATCTTGTAACTGAATGTAACGTCGATAACGGATGATAACTCTTCAGAATGTGAAAATGTCTTATTGCAGCATCAGATGACTGTTGATTCTTTAAACTTTAAACTAACCAGTTGCATTTCAGACTATTTTACCCGAATCTATACCAAAACTTGTACTTACCGACTGTCATCGGTCCCGACAACTTCATGAAATATAATCCAATTAAAACATAAAATAATTCCTACTGAGACACATGCAATGATGTGTACACCACACTAGTACTGCACGTGCAGTGCAATCTAAAAATGATAATGGTAAAACTAGTACTTAAGTGGGTATGAGGTGTTCAGATATATTTGTAGTACAAGAACAAATTGAAAATTATCATTTACAAAAGATGTTTTATCTTAACTTTGCCATCTAGGTCTATTTCTAAAAACAGGCAAATAGGGTGTGTTTGTGTGCGTGTGTTGATGGGAGAGGGGTGGGGAGTTGACTAAATTGATTGGGTATATGGCAGCTTTCAAGGTGTTTCTGCCTAATCAAATATAAAAGAAAGTTTGAACATTTTGAAAAAAATCATCAAAAACGCTTTACACTAATTTGAATAATAATATTTGTTGTTGATATATATGAGAAAATAGATTTTAAAAGTTCCAATTATGGGCAGAAAATCTATATCCCCCTTTATCAAACCTAATTTACAACATTAATTATATTCTGTTGTTTAATTTCAGACTGGTAATGAATTAAGAATATGAAATACTTATAAGATCGAGGCCCATGGGTCACATGGTCACCTGAGCATATTATGCTCAATTTGATGAATACATATGTAAATTATTGAATTATATTGACTTTTTCCTTGGTAAAGCCCAATTTGAAAGAGCTTGCATTTAGAGGCAAACACCTTAGTGCGGGTATTACTGTCTCATGACAGCATCTAGTTCCACAAGACGAAAGACCACCTTTAAGCAATCGCTTAATGGTAGCTTAATGGTGACTTAATGGTGGCTTAAAGAAGTTAATTCCTTTAAGCCACCATTAAGCCACCATTAAGCTGCAACTTACAGGTGCTTAATGTCCAAACTTCATTAAGCTACCATTAAGCCACCATTAAGCTGAGCTTAATGGTGACTTAATGGTCAACCCTCATTAAACTTTTACGCATCTTATATAGAATCTTTGAACTAACTTTTAGTTATTTTAATATCATTTACGCAAAATCCAACTCATAATTCTGTCTCGATCATAATTTCTACGAGTTTTTTGTCAACATGCATAAACTTGATCACTGGGAACAAAGTTAGCTAATAGCCAAAGGGGCTTGCTCGAGGTGTCTAATTTTTTCTTAAAATCATTTACAGGGATAATAAAACAAGACATCCTGTATCAGAACCGTATATTATTTTTTTTAAATAAATCATTATTACATGCGTTGTTTTTATTTTTAGTGTATATGATTTTTAAAAATAAATAATTATTACACACCGTGAGCAAGTCCTTGTGAAATATCTTAAATTTACAATACCAAAAATCAATTTGTTCTTAAAATTATCTATATTCATGAACACAAAATATATATTACTTTTTAAAAACAAACGGTATTTTTATTTCATGTGTTATAAGAAACATTCCGCTACAGAATTCACAGGAATATAACTATATAATCTCATGAAAAAAATCTTTGTCCTTTTTTTTTTGGGGGGGGGGGGGGGGCTACTGGTATACAAATGTTTAGTTTTCAAAGATTGACTTTTACCATGTAAAACTTTCTAAAGGCTTTTACATCATGAATAATTCTAATTAATTCGTTTTTTTTTTTAATAATGCAGCGGTAAGTATCTGTCAAAATCTAGTCGGTCTTCAATGATTGTTATTTCAAAATCGATTTTCAAAGGAACGGCCGATCAGACTAAACAAGACATCCGACCAGATGTATACACATTGAGAAACGGGGTAAGATTAACAGATGATCAGTGTACAGTAAACCGACTGGGCAGACAATAGACCTTAATTAGGTGTCCCCCCGTCCCCGGTTAACTAACAGGAAACTATACATACACAACGTACACTGACAGATTTTAACATTGTTTAATGATCAATTATTTTTAAAAAAATTAAATTTAACGCAAGCATATAACAAATTAAAAATTATGATTCATCGTAAAAAGTCAATTATTTTGATACCCATTATGATACAGAAAGAATTGAAACTGAATATGATATTCTAAAAAAAGTTTTTGTAAACGTAATTAAACAGGTAACTCTTACGCGAGGATTGTCACTAAATTGTTGACACGGAAACCGTTAATATCCGCAGTATATTAAAAATAATAGTACAATCTGTTTTTCCTATTTCTTTTTCGATGATAGACTTTTGTGTTTTATCTATAATTAATTTATTTTCAATCATGATTTAATGCTTACATTTCGAAAATTTTCGAATAACAGAGCGAAGAACTCAATCACATTACATCAACCTAAAAGCCGAACTCAGTGTAGAAATATATATCAATGTGTTAAGATCCACAAATAAAATTGTTTATAATTTGATTAATAAATCAATTCAAGACTTTTGGAAATGTTCCACGAAATACTAGTAAATACAGGTTTTACAAGTACAAACAAATTTTGAAAAAAATAAAGGTTAAATATTTAATATTTTCATTATATTATCAAGAGCAGCGATAGCCTAATGGATAAGGCGTTCACCTTGCAACCCAAAGGTCATGGGATCGCGCCCCGACTGTGGCGTTTTTTGTTTTTTTGGGGGGGATTTTGAATTTCGTTCTTTTTCATTATTTTTACCAAATCAAGATATAAGCGAACTCTACATTTATAACATTGATAACAAATCACTATAAAAATAATTTTTCACCCATATAAACAATATTATGGACTGCGTAATGTGACTTAATGGTGGCTTAATGGTGGCTTAATGGTAGCTTAATGGTAGCTTAATGGAGTTTGGACATTAAGCACCTGTAAGTCTAGCTTAATGGTGGCTTAATGGTGACTTAATGGTGGTCTAAGAGTTACCATTAAGGACCTGTAAGCCACCATTAAGCTACCATTAAGCTACATTTAAGCACCCATTAAGGACTTTGAGTTGGCTTAATGGTAACTTAATGGTGGTGTAAATGTTACTTAAAGGTGCTTAATGGTGACTTAATGGTGACTTAAAGACAACCATTAAACCACCATTAAGGACCTATAAGCCACCATTAAGCCGGACTTAAAGGGTGTGTTTCATCTTGTGTTCACTTTACCGTTACCAAAATTTGATAATTAAGTTTTGTTAATATTCACCTTTAAATGTCATTTGTCACAATATTTAGAAAAAAAAATATCTAACTTATGTTGAAAATCAAATTGCATTGTCTTTTGAGAGAAAAATAGTATCATCTGCATATAACAAGACGTAAAGTTTCATTAATAAGCCTCTTCGTATGTAAAAGGTTGATTTATAACAGGATTCATTTTCATTATCTGATGTTGAATTACCACATTCCTTGCAAAAATTGAAAAGATCCTGAATATCAGCATTACATTTTGGCTTATTCTCACTAGTATTCAGAATTTTTCAATATTCTTTAGGATTTTTTGTGCGTAAATAATTCCGTTTCTTTGTCATCTTTGTCATAAATGGACTCAAATATGTTTTTGGAAAGATGTGAATGTCGTGTCATAAAAGTGTATTTTAAGATATCATTTGTCGTTGCTCCAAAAATGTATATTTTATATCAAAGTTTGAAGATATACTTGTAAAGAAATGGACCGAAGACCCAATGAGATCGAAAAACTGTGTTACGTTATTTTCACCATTACTTATGTGTTCGGAACATTTCTTTTTCGGGGTTCTGCTAATTATAAAAGATTTCAAAGTAGCTCTGGCGAGAGTTAGCGAGACTACAGCAAGATAAGTTAAATTATTCAGGGAAATATGGGTAGGAAGTAACTAGCACGTGAAGACATAGTAAACAGAGAAGTTATGTTGTGTTTCAGTTTTCACCACCCTATAATATGTGCAGAAATGTACTTCAATCTCATTTGGATTTATTCAACTTTAATAAGTATATATTCTCTATGATACCTTTTTTTCTGCATTCATGGATTAAAATTTCTTTTTTGGACAAATATACATGTATTTGGAACCGGGACTACATTTTTGAGGTCAGCATAGCAATTGAGGTGCAAACATGGCTTTAACTGACAATTCAGCTGAATGAGAATTGCATTGTGGTTTCTACGGTCACTACAGGAATTTCACACCTGAAAAAATCTAATGGCGATCGGAAAGGCACAAAGAACATTTTTTCACTCATTTTGCAAAGCAATTTCAATTGTTTCTTTTTGTCCTATTATTTCCATGCTAACAAATGACAAGCAATTCATATGTTAAATAAACGTTAATTACTAGGTTTTTCTTAGAACGTAACCTACTTATTCAGCCAATCACATGCTTCCATTTCTCGCTAAGAATTGATTCTTCATGGTGAGGAATTCTTCTATTTCTGAAAAAATTCAGCGGTTTCTGATTGGTTCACTTGACAGTTTAATGGATGTATCTTCATTGGTCTTTGTTCAGCACACGAAAAGAAACTATTCAAAACCCACGTGCTGTTTACAATGATATGGAGACTTTCTAGGCCTTGCTACACTTTTCCCCACTGTAATCTTTTGTCGCCATGTTGAATATTATTTTTTTCACATTTCGGTACATACAGAAAATACAACCATCAGAGACGAACCTTGCCTTTGAAGACAGATTTATAATCACAATTTTCATCAATTTTTTATTTGATATTAGACAGCGATACCCACTCCTGCTGACTAGGGCCTTGTCATCTTAACACAATCATTTTTCAAAAATATAAAAATAACGATTCTTGTTACAGGGGTATTCATTAGTTCCGTAACTTTAATACCTTCACCATACCATTTCCCCTGTAAATCAAACTATTTCATATAATCCCGTGCTAACCTGAATGGGTTGGGAGTCTATTCTGAAACCGCGTGTGTTCGATATTGATTGCGGACTCGATGTGTACAACGAGCGGTCAAGTTGAGCCTTCTATATGACACAGCCGTGGGAGGAGTTTATTTTTAATCCATTCATTTGATTTGCTGAGGTTCTGTTCTAAATCAGTAAGATCATATAAAGAGAAATCTTTGTCATGAAGAAAGGCTCCGCTCGCTCCGCCCATTCTTCATGACTAAGATTTCTTTTCATATGATCTTACTATTACTTAGTCATACTACAAAACGACTTGCGTTTGTATTATTTCCTTTGTTGTACTAGTGTTGAGTACACTTGTCAGGTGGACTCCCTGGCCCAAAACACGTGTGATCACGGGAATTGTCCGTGTTCTATACCACTGTTTTCAAAAGAAACAGACCATTAAAATTTCCTGTTACTGCCAATTTTATTCATAAAACCAGTTCTACCCCGTAACCTTTGAATAGGTCAACCTAAACCGCGTGGATTGAAATCACGATAAATCACAATAACGTTAATAAAGGAGATAACAAAAGGTTTCTTTTTAGCCCGCTGTAGTGTGTAGTCTATTTCAGAAGCAAATAATTTTTTTCACGAGTTTTTGGAAACTTTATACAAAGTATACGTTAATGTTAAATGAAATATCAAACAAGCTAATTCAGAGAATTCATGTCCCCCGCTTAGGGAAAAGGTCGGCTCCCCCTGACTGAATTTGTAGAATTATTAAATGTATACATGTATACTGAAGCAAATAAAATACATTTATGTCAATATGCATAAAAGATTTGATTGCTTATTCTTCATTATGTGTATAGAAGATTTTTTTATATGGAATTTTTTTCACACTGTAATGATGATTTTATAACCTCATAAATTTTTCATTGCACATGCTGAATACTATCATTTATTTAAAAAAAAAAGAAAAAAAGGATTTTTAAAAAAAAAAAAGTTTCGACCGAGATTCGAAAATATCGCCAGGAAATAATAGTATTTCACACAGACAGAATGTATAAATTTACGACCTTGAACTTTGACCTTTTGACCTCAAAATCAATAGGGATCTTCCTTAGGCCACAGGGAGTTGTTACATGTATATAAAATTTCATTGCAAAGCTCAAATGGTTCTAGAGATATCGTGTGGAAACGAAAGTGTTTTTACAGACAGAATTTGCTTATTTATGACCTTGACCTTTGACTTTTTGACCTCAAAATCAATAGGGGTCTTTTCTAGTCCACCGGGAGTTGCTATGCTAAATTTCATTGTAAAAGCTCAAAGGGTTCTCGAGATATCGTGTGGAAACGAAAGCGTTACAGACAGACAGAAAGACGGACGGACGGACGGACGGACGGGCGGACAAACTCAAATTAATATCCCCCACTTTTCAAGCGGGCGACAACTAAATTTCATTGCAAAAGCTCAAAGGGTTCTCGAGATATCGTGTGGAAACAAAAGCGTTACAGACAGACAGAAAGACGGACGGACGGACATGAGTAACAACAATATACCCGAACTTTCTTTAGAAAGTGCGGGTATAATCACAATATTGTTTTTAGATATAATGAAGTACCATTGGAAGTTGTTAATGAATACAGATATCTTGGTGTTACATCTTGTAAAAGTGCATCGTTAAATATGAATATAAAGGATCTGTATGACAAAGCAACACGAGCACTGTGTGGAGTGATCATTAGTATATGTAGAAGATACAATTTAGGTATGAAATGTAACCTTGACCTCTTTGATAAAGTTGTTAAACCAATTTTGTTATACTGTTGTGAAACATGGGGTTTAAATAACTCCTTATTAATTGAAAAACTACACCTTAAATTTTGTAAACTTTCTTAAGTGTTAAATCATTTACCTCTAACTTAATCGTATATGGAGAATTGGGAAGATATCCATTGTTGATTAATATTAAGGTTAGAATGATTACTTTTTGGGCTAAGTTGAAAGCATCAAAAAATTCAAAGGTATCCTTAAAACTTCTGACACTAGATATGAACCAAAATGAAACACCATGGTGCAAATTTGTCAAACGGTTGAAAAACAAAGTATATCATACACTTATTGATGAATTTAAATAATCATGGCCATGGTATAGTGAAAGTACAATTCATCAAAAGCTCTTAATTACAGGTTATTCAAAAATACATTATCTTTTGAGAAATATTTTGATATCTTACCATTGAAATTTCTTGTAAATAAAATTTGTTTTTTGTAAATTTAGAATTGTTAATGCCAGACTCCCTATTGAAACAGGGAGATGGGGTGGTATGGGATGGTATTCCTAGAGAAGTAAGACTGTAATATATGTAATTGTAAAGAAATTGGTGATGAGTTTCATTACTTATTCAATTGTACTGACGAAGTATTAAAACAAACTAGGTCATTATATTTATATAATTAGTATTCTGAGAACCCACATGTATATAAATTTGAGAATCTGTTTAAAACCACAAATAATAAACGTTGATAAATGTTTGTAAATTTATACAAAAGATTATCGAGAGAGTTCGCTCTCCTGGTTAAAATTCTTTTTTCTCACGCAATGTGCATTGTCATAAGTATTTGTATTAATTATTGTTCTCTACAACTTTATAAGTTTTATGAGAATAAAGTTATTGTCATTGTTATTGTCATTGTCATCTACCAAACAATTAACTTTGGACCATTTGTAAGTCATGTCTTGCAGAAATTTCAAAAGAATTAAACCGATCAGCTTTGGATTAGTATTTTCTTTAAGTCAATTGGAGACAGCTTTGCACATGTTATGAAAAAGACAACATTGTCAATAAAATGTGCACAAAAATGTCTCCAAGGTATAATGAAAATTTCAATGTGAATAAGAATACTTTTTAAAATTAAAATCATAGCATAAAGTTAATTCAATGTTATTAAGGTAATCATGCAAAAATGTCAAAGCAAGCTTTTTAGAATTATGAAGTGTAATACAGGCAAAAAAAAAAACTGTATGAGAAATTATTCAATTACAAACTTGAAAAAAGAACAATATGCATTCATGCATCACCCCTTTACGGTAAAATTGTTTATTGGTAGCATAAAATTGTGTGTCGCATAAATCTTCCTATATAAAAAGAAACTTCCGTGATTTATAATACCCTCTCTGTTTACTTGAGGTAACATTATATGCATTTCAAAATCACTTTAGGGAAATGGACGGGAAAAAATCAAAACCGCGACGTAATATTAAAATACAAAATGCGCATTTTGTTAATAGTGAAGTACGCCGCAACAGTTTGGGGAAAACCATTTTCATTTTCCTTATCCTTTGCAGATCCAAATGTGCTCAAGGTTAATATACATGTATTAATACCTTTCTGACTCAACTACTTGCTGTTTCAAATATCTACTCCAAGCCGTCCAATTTAGAGTTTAGGCAATATTACACCTTTTGCAAAAAAGCATTTTACAAGTGGGGCAGTATTTACCCATTTTCCTCGAAGGAAACACTACAGCCAGCAGATTGTGTCCTGTAGATCTATATTTTATAACCCTCCCTTTCTCCGGGAGTCATGATCTGAATAAACCTGTATCTAAACAGTTATCTGAGGATGTTTCTCTGTAAGTAAGGCTTACGGGGGCTATTCAAAAAATAATGTCATGAGCTCGATGACAAACAACATAGAATTCATATGGCATTAAGTTTGACTTTCTCTCAGTATTGAATCGCTAATAAATTGATAACAGTTGACATTACCACTTTTCATCAATTAGTTTCATTGTGCGAAGCTGGAAAACAAGGACTATTCGAGACACTGCTTTAAAAATGAATGTTAAAATCAGTAAACTAGAGTAAAATTAAACGCTTCATTAAAGCTGCTATAAAACGTGTTAAGAATCATAAAGAAATATTAACTGAAAATTGTTTAATTTACAGCATCCAATATAAGTTTATAGACACATCAACAGGTGAATTCCAGTTAACATAAATGATATAATGGGCATCAAAAATGGGTCCCGTCCTTGGCGACAAGGCCTTACAACAACCAATTATCACTTATCATGTTTGATTGAATTTAAAACACATAATTAGCAAATTTTATAGGCATCATTTTTGAGGTAGTTCACAATGTATTAACATTTGACAGTAGATGTAATACAGATTGATACTCAAAGGGCACCCTATTTTCTGAAAAAGATGAGTAAAAACAGCAGCTTGAAAGAATGATTCAACAATTATTTTTAAAAATTAAAAATTGTACTTATCCACGTTTGTCTGAGATTCAAACAGATAATGAAACTTGAATTCATTGCTTTAAACCCACAAAACAAATTTAGAATGAAATGCACTAGACAAAACAGCACAGGTCTGAAAAGAGCTAAAAATGCAAGAGCACGAAAACATTTTTCGATGCTTTTTTTCTTAGATATTAGTTGTCGAATTGTTCAAACTCTTATTTTAGGAGGCAGCTCAATCAATTTCTAGTGGACTCTAGAAAGCATTTAAAAAAAAAAAACATCGAACCGTTTACTTGAGGAAGGAACAAGAATCAGGAATCCACTAGAATTTCTTTATGAAAGCGTCCAAACCCACAGGCCATTAAGAGTAATGGACTTTGGGGGATAAACAGAAAGTTAATGTTTTGTCACACCAACAACATTCGCCAGTTCCTTCAACCTTTGACTAGTTTAATTTCCTAAACTTGAAAAAAAACCTTTCAGAAAGAGAAATACAAGTACATGTAATGGAAATACTGGGATCTGCCATATTACAGTTTACAAAGGGCCATACCCCATAATGTGTTCAAAAAACAATTATAAATTTAATAAAAAATGTTATGGATATGTGTTTTAATTAAAAGAGATTATGCGTAAAATCATGAAGACTAAATCATTGAAAAGCGTCCTTTGTTTCTTTCTGAGCACCGATGACATTATATTTATTGAACAGTCCTTGTATTCATGTAAAGCTTGGGGTTATCCTTGATTTATGAAGGTTTTTCCCTGTATATTCCTGTGTAAAACTCCGCAACTCCTCATTATGATCCACCAAACTGGGGTAGGCTAAGGCAAAAAAAGACGGACCCAATTGAAAGATATATCAAATATTTTTTTTTTATCTTTTCAAGATCGAACCAATGGACGTGGAAATATTACACATAGAAGAAGGGCATACTGCAACGGTACGGTAATGTCAAATTTTGTCCTCCGGGAGTCAGGTGAGATCACAGCAGGAATGGTATAGGGAAATATCTTTGAAACTCTTTAGTTTTCGAGGAATGATCATAATATATAGAAGAATCCGTTGGTAATGTAGATCCATAGTCACTGTACAAAGAGTGAGGCAATAAATTTTTGACCCTGTAACCTTGACCTTGAAATTTGACCCACTTCAAATAAATAATTAAACATTAAATTGATCATAACTTTAACATAACGGCCGAACAAAAGAGCAACTCGAGGAGGGAAGCAGACTGTAAATATAATTCATAAAACAATTAATGAGATAATATACGTATACATGTACTTTATTTATTGTATTCATTCGGTGAGATTCAGTATCAAGATCAAATAAAGTTATTACACAAGAAATCTTTAGCTTAGCTGAATGCAAAGTGAAATAAAAAATAGTCATTGCACATTGATAGAGTTCACTTTTCCACAAGTCCAACATCCCTCATTTTACCCATGACAAACTTCTCCAGTGTGTTGGCACACTTGTAATACTCGGTGTCGGATTTGTTATCAGATTTACAGTTTGTAAAGATCCGGGTCATGTCCGCTATTAATAGTCTCTTGTGGCAGTAGTAACGATTCTTTAAACGCTCAGCCATCGTCTTCAGATCTGAAAATCACTTAAAAGCTCAAAACATTAATGATAAATTGAATGTGATTGTCTATATCATAGGCTTCATCAAAATATGAACATATAAAGAATAAATTAAAAAAATAGTTTTTTATTAATTGATTGTGTACTGTTTAACGTCCTCTCCAGAATATTTCACTGATATTGAGACGTCACCATTGCCGGTGAATGGGTGCAAATTTAGGCTTATGGTCAGCACTTATGGCCTTTGAGCAGGGAGGGATCTTTATCGTGCCACACCTGCTGTGACACAGGTGTGGCAACGCACTTTGAAAAAATTACGCACTTTGAAAATTTTTTTCAAAGTGCGTTAAATTTTGGGACCAGGTTAACGCACTTTGAAAAAAATAAATTTTTTTTTCAAAGTGCGTTAATATCTACCATATTAAGGCACTTTGAAAAAAAAATTCTGCATGGCTTAGTCAATATTCCTACAAATCTTAGGTATGATAAATTATCATTTGAACCTGATTTGATACTTTTTGTCCCCAGCTTGAAAAGTGGAAGATATTAATTTGGGTCTATCTGTCAGTCCGTCCGTCTAGCTGTCCGTCCATCCGTCTTTCTGTAACGCTTTCGTTTCCACACGATATCTCGCCAACCCTTTGAACATTTGCAATGAAATTTAACATAACAGAATCCCTGTGGCCTTAGGAAGACCCCTTTTGAATTTGGGGTCAAAAGGTCAACATTCAATGTCGTAAAGAACTACAAATGATAGTATTGTTCTTCCGCCTATCTCTTAGTCAATTTTCAAATGTTAACATATTGATATGATTCTAAAAAAAAATTATAGATATTTATATGAATTTTCATAAAACCTTACTTATTTGGGATACCAAAGAGAAATAACTCTATAATTTTGGCAAAACTTGTGTTTTTAAACACCTGGAGTTTAACAGAGAGATTATCAGATATGGTATCAAATTAACATCGAAAAGCAGACAGGTACTGTAGATTCCTTAATATAAGCGAGGAATTAATTTCTGCGTAATTTCGCGAGAAGTATCACTCGCGAAAAAAATATTTCTCGCTTTTATTTTTCTGGTGCTTAAGGTCATTGGCAACGCAGGGTTTCCGGAGAATAAAGGTTTATACCCAGGTTTTTTCAATTATAAAAATAGTCATTGAGAGTGATCTCCCGTATGGAATTCTCTAGGCGGTGAAAACCAATAAAGCGTGTGTTACAGACTGAGAGGTAAACAAAAGCACGTGTATGTGCTTTATCTGTTATATTCAACTCTACAATAATAAAAGAATAGCAGAGGTGGGTTTGTTTATATTGTGCTGAGGGGACAGACAGTCAACAGGTCGTCATTTAGAATAAGTACATGTATGCTGGGAAGTGCAAAGAAGTGACATAATTATGATGAGAGTGGTGATAGCTAGGTAGACCAGATGAGAACGATTCTATGGGTTTTGTGAAGGAGGCATCATTTAAAGTTAATACTAAATCCTTGCAAAAATGTTTAATGACAGTTCTTTGCAAATAAAGTAAATTATAGTATAGAAACAAACATCCAGTCTCTTGGTCATTATAAATAATAATTAGATGTTAAGGGAAGTAACTCAAAATCAAAGAACAGTGCTGGTATTTCTGTGTTTTGTTTCTATGTTTGCAATTTGAGCCAAAGTATATGTTTGTCACCAGAAATGAAGATTCAACAATGTATTTCATGTGTAAACTTTATGAAAGAAATGGGTTTTAGAAAAATCTTATGGTTAAAAATAATATAGGACCATTTTATCAACATTTTACGTAGGAAATGCATTGAGAATTGTAAAAACATTGATTTGACAAAATCGTTAAAGAAAGGCTGGCTTGATGGGTAAAAAGGGCAAGAATTGAACATGTTTGGTACCATTAAACCTATTCAAAAGTTCTTGAAAAATTCTATACAAAATCCAGAAACGTTGCCAATGTCCTTAAATCTATGTAAAATCTGTTAATAAACCGTTCATTCGCGAATTATAATTCTAGCGATTTGACGTTTGAGAGCCAGTTCGCGATAAAAAACACTCGCGAAAAATAAGGAATTTACAGCTAGTAATTAATATTCTGATTTTCCTGAAAATGAACATAAATAGACTTTGAGATTTAAAAGAACAAAATTTCGATTTACTACAGGCTTCCTTGTACAGTTCTTATACTGTATTTAGAATGCTCTTTTTTTCAAATATCATTGACACTTAAGGTAACGAGTTATAGAAAAAGATATATCTGGGTGGGAATGATAAAGAGTTGAACTGATAGACCTTAATTTAGCCAGTCTTTTCTTCGTTTTCCATTTCTTGGTTTTCTTCAATCCATCAGTTTTTAGGAAAAAACACATTAAAGTAAGGGCACCGCAAAGCGGAGCATTCCTTCCCAAAAAAGATCCCGATACAATTACGTCAATTCCACACAGAAAAAACTAACATACACATAAAGTAATAACACACATAATCGCATCACTATATACCATCATACGTTGCAAGGGGATAATACTGTTGTTTATTTCTGAAATATAAGTCTTATTCCTTTTGTTTCATGAAAATTTTTTCAAAGTGCGTTAAATGTTTACATGTTGTAAAATTATGATGTACAGTTTTAACGCACTTTGAAAAAATTTTTCAAAGTGCGTTGATTTGGTCCCAAATTCAACGCACTTTGAAAATTTTTTTCAAAGTGCGTTAACCTGGTCCCAAAACTTAACGCACTTTGAAAAAATTTTTCAAAGTGCGTAATTTTTCAAAGTGCGTTGTAACACACGGGGCCTCGGTTTAAACGGTCTCATCTAAAGGTCCGCCCCATATAGTCGCCTTTTACGACAAGCGAGGGGGTACGGAGGACCTATTCTAACCCACATCCGTACGGGTCAAAAAATAAGTTAGTTTTTAAAGAAGATTTATTAAAAAATTAGTTTTTAAAGAAGATTAAAAATATTCTTTCATTATTACTATCATGATCAAAGTAAATTAATATTGCTAGCATTTTTTGTTTTGAATATTTTTAGCACAACAAGAATTAGAAAAATAACTAGATGAAATCTCATTGTGAAAAACGAATGGGTCTTCCATCCGATTCTTGATGAGATGAGATAAGATTTAGATTGAGTTTTTTACAATGATAATATTGTTAAGAAAATTTTGCTGTCTTTATGTTTTAATAAAGATATTGAACGTTAAATAGTCATAAATTCGAATTCAGGCCCCTCTTGGCCCTTTGTATGAGGGGCCAGCCCTTTTTTCTTCACATCATCTTAAAGGTGTCAAACTTTTAAACTCTTTTTGTTCAACAAGTGTTCAGAGATATCTTTTTCGATTTCGAGTTATTGGCAAAAGATATATTTAGGGGCCAACCCTTCAACTCCCTAATTGGGGCGCTTAGTGAAAAATTAAAGGTTGCATTTTGTTCAGAACACATCTTTCGTTCAATATTACTTATCAAAATATTTCTCACTTTCGAGATATAAAGCGTCAAAGATTTAGCATTCTGGCCCCTTGTAGCCCCTATTTATGTACCATACGACATAAAAATCATAATATACACTTAACAAAACTTCTAAGTGTTCACTCTAATAAATGTATTTATTTTAAAACTACTTTATAGAATGGTATGATATTTTCAAATTATTACAACAAACAAATGACTCTTCTCAACAATTGTTGAAAGAAAATTAAGTATCACCGATGAAAACCAATGTCCCTTGACGAAGCTTATATACGATAAATCTGTACTTTGTAGCACATGTTTTGTGTAATTAGCATCTTTTTGTGATCATTATCAAATTTTGAAAACTGGTTTCACTAAAAAACACAAAACATTGGCAAAAAGTCCATTGATAAAGAAGGGAGAGCCGTTGGAATGTTGATATCTGGGCCATCCTTGCACCATGTTTTACTCACTTTTATTTTAGTGTTTAATTGTCCTTGATATTACTTTAAAAACTTAACAACCAGTACCAAAACCCACTCAATCACATTTTTCTATAGCCTGTGCATCATTTTTCATCGCCAATTTATCACAATTTGACAGTTTTGGACAATTTTTAAGCAAACCGGAAGTGACCTTGATCTTCGTATGAGGCCAAAATTTCGCATCACACCAGGTTCAAAGAGTGTTAAATTGTCCTGAAACAATCTTACAAACATGAAAACAAACATTTTCAATCGAATGAAAATGATAAGAAATTAGTGCTTGTGACAGTCTAATACCAACTCAAGCAGTCTGACTCATCCTCAAAGCGGTGCACTTACGTGCTAAACACCCTATGAAATTAATCAAAAGGCATCTGTGTGATGATACACTGTCAAATTCCCGGATCTGAATCTCATTGAACACATTTGGGTTTTTTATCAAAAATGCCAACCCCCCCACACCCTCCACATAATTTCAATGGTTTGGCAAGATCTTTGCATTAGGTGTGGCAGTAGATGGATCAATCTCCTATTCAGGGGTACATGGTATCCACAGTAAAGATTGTCTTATAGTAATTAAAGCGAGTGGTGATCTTACTCCATAGAGATTTTTTGTTTGAATTTTCATTTTGAGGGTACATCATTTCCTTGACACTTTGCTTAAAATTCTGACAAGATACTTACATGAAATTTACGCAACATCAAACTGAAATATGCATCATTAACCATGAATTAAAGAAATTATTAATTGTATGCATTTCTTCTTCTGTATTGATTAAAAAATGTTAGGTGAACACTTTGAAGTTTGGTTCAGTGTATAGTTGTATATGGTTGAGATAAACATCTTTGCTACAGTAATGTATAAAAAAATATTAATTGATAAACAGTTACCGATTAAAGACTTTTGGCCCCTAGTTTGACTTCCCAGCCCTTTTTTCTGGATTTTATCTTAAAGCTCTCATGATTTTGAACACTTTTTGTTCTACAATGTTCAGAGATTGTTTTTCGTTTTCGAGTTATTAGCAAAAGAAATATCTAGGGGCCAACCCTTCAACTCCTTAATGGGGACGTTTAGCGAAAAATTAAATGTTGTATATTGTTTAGAACATTATTTTAAACATCTTTCGTTCAGTATTACTTATCAAAATATTTCTCACTTTCGAGATATAAAGCGTCAAAGATTTAGCATTCTTGCCCCTTATGGCCCCTAAATATGTACCATACAACATAAAAAACATAATATATAGTTGTACATTTAGAGTGTTGAGATAAACAATTTTGCTTTAGTAATGTATAACAAAATACTGACTGGTAAAGAGTTATCGATTGAAGACTTTTGGCCCCTTTCATCCCTTAACGTGATGAGTTAGCACTTTTTTGTTCATTTCACATGAAAGACCTCGTAGTTCTGCACAAATATTGTTCAATATGTTTTACAAAATAATTATTCTTTAAAAGATACAATGCAAAATGTCTCAAAAAATCCCTCTTGATTCGTATCCAAAATTTTGATCCCTACCGAGTTGCCATAATAGGCACTTCCGAAAAATGTCTTGACCCAGGTGCAACATGGCAACATGTCCTCTTTCATCACTGAAAATTTCAGCGCTCTAGCTCAAGCCGTTTTTAATATCAATAACAGACAAGAAGGTCCTCTGAATTTTAATAAAAGGGCGATAACTCTAGACCGGAAGTACATATCCCTGAAAAAACCCACCGGAATAAACAGATATCAACGCATCAACCATAAAAATTTGGATAAAATCGAACGAGCCATCTCTGAGAAATCGCCTTCTGTAAGAAAAAAAAGAAGAAAAAACTAGATGAGATCTCGTTGCGAGCAACGAGTGGGTCTTCCGTCCGATTCTTGATGAGATGAGATGGTTACATGTTTATTTTGATGGTATTAATGTTGTGCAGCTACATTCTCTGTTTCGCTTAAGATTGTATCCGAAAAGTTTTGTCGGGCTATTTAATTTTTTTTTTCACAATTATCTTATTCGATGTACATGTTTTAGAAACAAAGAAACAATGAAAAAAATCAGTTAATTTGCAGTGAAACATTTTTATTATCATTCTATAAATATTCAACTTAATAGGTGGCTTTGTTTAAAAAATAGAAACAAAAAACCTGCACACTTATAATATTGCATATTTGATTTGATTCATTGCCAGCCAATAATGATTTATTCATTTACACAGACACTACTTTAAAATCAAATAACATTTTAATCTCTTTTGCGAGGATGCATAGCAAACAACGGGATTCTATTTGATTGCGCCCATGACAAAAGGGTACTTATGGCATTCATGCTAAAACAGAGAAATAACGTCATAAAGATGTGACGTTGCAGAGTGACGGTGAACTTCGACACAGATTTTTTTTAACCACGTGTTTTGACGTTTGACGCATCCAGAGTTTTTATCGCTGTTTCCAACATGTGGGATTTATTTTCATTTATAAATTAATTTAATCAATATCTGAATCTCCTAATCCACTGATTTTAATAGATATAATTAAATAAAAAACATTTAGAACTGGTTTCTTAACAAACACTATTAAATATGTCTCTATAGTATCAATATTTTCCCTACATCACATGCGTAAACGTAGTTAGAATAATCTAACTGTGTCTCGGTACAGGCCCTCACCACAGTTAAACCGGGTCCGTAGGACAATATCATTTTAACGATAGAACATTCTATCTAGCGTAAACGTATAGAAGCTGTAGACAAGGTGTTTTCTAATAGGATATAATGGACCTTTATACTCTAGATAAATATTATTTACATATTTATAGGCCTACCATTTTTAGAATACATCTTAAACAGGGTATATCGTAAAAAATTATTGCAAAGGAAAATTGTCTTCCTATACTTCTGTGAGATCCGCTCCACCACTCTCAATTAGTCAATATACATCGCGATCGCGTCAATCAAATGTAAACATTGATTCATCGGTGCATACTGCTTAAACTGTTGTTAAATTGTTAATACAAATGTGGAAACTAAACATACATCTTCCATGTTTTTTACAAATAGCAAGAATGTGTAAGAACGATAGTCAAGATTATTTGTATTTTCTATAAATAAAAATAGGAGAGATAACTCGGATGTCAACAATCGATGTAACAGGGGTACCAGAGAGGGACATTCATTTTAATTGCGTACTTTTTCACATTTCAGCTGCATGTTCGCTTGAATTTGCTCCCCGATTATAAAAGAGATATTTTATGACAAAATAAAAACACTTTTCATCGTCAGCATAATTAAGAATTTTTAAATAAAAAATTATTGTTGTACTCTGGGAATAAGGTTAATGTAGAAAAAGGATAAAAAAAAAAAAAAAGAAAAATGCAAAATTGAACAGACTTTAATTTTTTTTTTTCAAAACTCTTATCTATAGCTTTTTTTGCATGAAATAATTTCATGACGAATTTAATTTTTTAAAAAATAATAAACATGTAAAGCGTCTACCTTATAATCATGATGAAATAAATTAATCTTTAAAGTTGTTGTTTTGTCCTACATTCTTGTTGAACAAAGACACTTCAATTTAGAGAAATTAAAACAAGCAAAAACATCCGAATGAAAAAAAATGTTCTTAATGTTCTAACTTAAATAGAGGTGGTCAAGTAAATCTGATGAGAGAGAGAGAGAGAGAGAGAGGGGGATGGAGGGTAGATAAAAATATTTATATTGAATCTATTTATCTAATATTGAAAAATGTGAAACTCTATTGAAAAAGATGAGTTTTCAAAACAAATGAAAAAATAAATAAAAGAAAATATCATGTTTGTTCTCTAAACTATATATACATGTATAGCTATTTATTTTCAAGATCTCCAAATAATATACATGTTACTCTTTGGTACTTACGTGTTTTTTTTTTTTTTTTTTCATATGGAATTCAAATGTTTGAAGCATAATCTGCAAATTAATTCCTTAAGCCATGAAGAACTTTGTATTTCATATAAAAGCTCGATGAGCATTGAATGTCTCTTAACAGATCAATTATCATGCTAAAAACTCAATCATCACTGAACTTATAATCTCATTGCCGTTATCAGTGTGGAATAATATATTGTTTAACCTGCCATCAAATTATGGATAAATATTATTAAATATGTTCAAATATGATTTTATTTGTTTTGGTTGATAAAAAAATCCTTATAAGTTCAGGGTCGGATTTTATGCTAACAGAAAATAAAATTCAATGCTGAAAATACATGAAATAAAACCGCAACAATATGCTTGCATTTTGTTTTATTTTGGCTGCAGTGCAGGGGATGGGGGTGGGGGTGTCCTTATATATTTCCGTAACATGTAGGCTTTACAAGGCTTAGCATATCCAATCTTCTGGCACCAGGCACGTAGCATCGTTTTTTAAAGTGGGGGGGGGGGGGGCAGCCATAGAATTTTTTTTTACTTCCCTGAAAAGTTGACAAGCAAGAAAAATAAAAGGCCAGGTTAATGTTGCACAAAGTCGAAAATCCTATTTCATGGGGAGGGGGGGGGGATTAGAGGCCAACTTTTTTTAATGTCAACTACTTTCAGTAACAATTTTTATGCTACGTTTTCTGCACATCACTAATAGTGGGGGGACCACACTTTCAATTATCAATTCCTATAGTATAAGTATTTAAAAGGTTGGGGAAAAAAGTGAAAGGCCAGCTGCAGGCCCCCTGTCCCCCCCCCCCCCCCCCTGTTGCTACGTCCCTGGGCACGGGACCAGAATGGAATTCATACTCTTTAAAACTCACTTTATAGAATAAAATTGGAAAACAACATTAGAATGAAGGGGAATTTTTTTAATTAAGTCATAAATAATATGATGATTTTCTAAGATGTTTACATCCCTACAAAAATCTGACATTTCAAAGCTCAGCCAGTTCACAGGCAATTGTCAAGAAATATATTATACAAAACAGTCATATTGAACTGACTGTAAATTTAGGCATAATCAATTACATATTATTAATCTTTAACCCACCCCTACCCTAACAAAAGCTAAACATATAAACCGTAAATGGCATCTTTAATTTAATTCTATGCATGGGTGTGCTTCTAAAACCATCCATTTCATAATATAAAACCAGATAATTTAATTCTAGGGTATCATTATATACATGATTAATAATACTGAATTCATAGCAATTCAGTTCCAGGCTCATAGTGTTTATGATCGCTGTGCGATTTTGAAAATGGTAATGCTCAGAATTAAAGGTACAAATATAAAATGAAGAATAATAGGCAGCATTTTTCAAACCTAAATAAAACAGTGAATCTGCAAGTTGTAGGGTTAATGGTACAGGATGCACCTAAAACTTTTGAAGTAAAAAAATATTTTTTTTTATTTATTTTAACTCGTGTTCACAAGAATTGTAGGTTTCTGCCATTTAGATTTTTGATCCCCTCCCCCTCACCAACATACACATCATCCTTCAAATGTTAATCCTGGGTTTATCTATTGTGTAAATGATTGCGGATTTTAACTCATTCATTTGTTTGTAAAATTTCCACCGTTTGATTGGTTAATATTAAAATATTTTTACTGCTAGACTGAAAAATATTTCGTGTATCCTTTATATTTTCAAAAAAATCAGTGTCATTATGGATTCAATGCAGACAGACAACCTTATAGATGCAGTGAATCAACCGAATTTCCTTTTTATTTACTGTCTTTTGTGTATCGTAATTACATGTTACATGTACCACACTTCACAATTTTTCTGTCTTTATATAAAGTTTAGAAAGAAAGAACAATCAAATAAATTTTCACTTCGCAGTAGCATTTAGGTAGCGTAATGTTGTCCCAGATATAATTTAAAAAAAAATTAATTTTCACATATTTGGTAACTTAAGATATATCGTTTTGCTGAAATCTTGACCTATCGAGAGCAATGTTTAAATTAAGATGATTTTTAAATGAATTCTACAGGCTTATCAAATGACTCTTGCATGGATTACCAGTATATATTTTGTTTGAGAAAATAATTGTTTCCAAAAAAATAAATGAATGGATGTTGCCCGCTGTTCAGGTCTCCCCCTGGTGTCAAAGAAAAATGAAATGTAAAACAAACACTCACTCATAATACTATACACCACTGATGAATCCATAATATATAACTATTAAATAATTATTAATTACAAGAGACAATGAGATTAAAATAATGTGCATGGAAAAAAACTAAATATTATACAATTATTAATCACCGTAATAAAATTACAGAAGAAAATCATTTAACGGACGTTCACCCTGAAACCGTTTGACGTTGTTGAAAAACATGACGTCATTATTAACCTGTTAAAGTATATTTGATAAAAATGAAGAAAAAACCTACTTAGAGTAGACGTAGGACCATAAAAATTCATATTTGACAACTTCTAACCTTACTCTATCAGAATCCGTGAAAAATTCAAAATGCATAAAAATTGTCATAAGGACCCTTTTCACATGGGCGCAATCATTTCTCATCTGAAATACAGAATAACGAACGTTTTTGAATTTTATTGTGATCATAAAAAATTGGGTTTCTCAAAGCATTGAAGATAATGAAAATTAAACACCAACGGAATTATTAGAATTTATATTATTATTTTTGCAGAATATTTTACAGTTCAAGTTTTCCACTAATTAATACAACCTCAGTAACGGAAGTGATGGGAAGCGAGGGGAGGTGAAATCTTTGGAAGAAAAAGTTGAACACTTATATACTATTTGATATCAACAAAAGGGAACACTTCTGTCTTTGAATTGGAATTATGAACATTTGTGTGACATTGTGATACTTATTTTTACAGATATACATTTATATATACTCTAATATCATCTTTTTAATATACCCCATATTCTAGTATTTTATTGTGTATGATTAAAATTTTGATAACACAAGTACAATTTTTGCTCTCACAATATTTTCATATGTTTATGGCGCAGTTTTATTGCATGACGTTGCCTCTCAATTTCTATGTTCACTGTGACGTCATAATAATGTTGAGTTGCTATGCATTTAAATAAACACGACTAATGGAGGCCAGTAACACGGCTGAAATATTTCGAAGTGTTTTATAGTTTTTTATATATATATATATATATAAAGCACAAAGAAATTCACTTTTACATGGATACCCACTTCCGCCCCAGCCCGGGGTTGAACTCTCGACCTTCGGAATCTGTCTCCTAGCAGTGTAGGCACAGCGCGCTAGACCGCTCGGCTATCTAGGCAAGTCAAAAAACTTGCTTTCCATGCCGATGGAATTCTCGCGGCGCTGCCCTACACTACACGGTCATTGAGAATAGAAGTGAGATACAGTTATTTGGACATTAGTTTTAACAGAGGATTGTTACCAATACATGTTGTAATGAAATTAATTATTATTTATAAAGCACATTTTACAACAACTCTTAAACTAACATAACTGCCCTGAGTACATGGATACCCACTTCCGCCTTCGGTCGAGAGTTCAACCCCGGGCTGGGGCGGAAGTGGGTATCCATGTAAAAGTGAATTTCTTTGTGCTTTCTATATTAATATTTCTTCACTTAGGGCAGTTATGTTAGTTTAAGAGTTGTTGTAAAATGTGCTTTATAAATAATAATTAATTTCATTACAACATGTATTGGTAACAATCCTCTGTTAAAACTAATGTCCAAATAACTGTATCTCACTTCTATTCTCAATGACCGTGTAGTGTAGGGCAGCGCCGCGAGAATTCCATCGGCATCGAAAGCAAGTTTTTTGACTTGCCTAGATAGCCGAGCGGTCTAGCGCGCTGTGCCTACACTGCTAGGAGACAGATTCCGAAGGTCGAGAGTTCAACCCCGGGCTGGGGCGGAAGTGGGTATCCATGTAAAAGTGAATTTCTTTGTGCTTTCTATATTAATATTTCTTCACTTAGGGCAGTTATGTTAGTTTAAGAGTTGTTGTAAAATGTGCTTTATAAATAATAATTAATTTCATTACAACATGTATTGGTAACAATCCTCTGTTAAAACTAATGTCCAAATAACTGTATCTCACTTCTATTCTCAATGACCGTGTAGTGTAGGGCAGCGCCGCGAGAATTCCATCGGCATGGAAAGCAAGTTTTTTGACTTGCCTAGATAGCCGAGCGGTCTAGCGCGCTGTGCCTACACTGCTAGGAGACAGATTCCGAAGGTCGAGAGTTCAACCCCAGGCTGGGGCGGAAGTGGGTATCCATGTAAAAGTGAATTTCTTTGTGCTTTCTATATTAATATTTCTTCACTTAGGGCAGTTATGTTAGTTTAAGAGTTGTTGTAAAATGTGCTTTATAAATAATAATTAATTTCATTACAACATGTATTGGTAACAATCCTCTGTTAAAACTAATGTCCAAATAACTGTATCTCACTTCTATTCTCAATGACCGTGTAGTGTAGAGCAGCGCCGCGAGAATTCCATCGGCATCGAAAGCAAGTTTTTTGACTTGCCTAGATAGCCGAGCGGTCTAGCGCGCTGTGCCTACACTGCTAGGAGACAGATTCCGAAGGTCGAGAGTTCAACCCCGGGCTGGGGCGGAAGTGGGTATCCATGTAAAAGTGAATTTCTTTGTGCTTTCTATATTAATATTTCTTCACTTAGGGCAGTTATGTTAGTTTAAGAGTTGTTGTAAAATGTGCTTTATAAATAATAATTAATTTCATTACAACATGTATTGGTAACAATCCTCTGTTAAAACTAATGTCCAAATAACTGTATCTCACTTCTATTCTCAATGACCGTGTAGTGTAGGGCAGCGCCGCGAGAATTCCATCGGCATGGAAAGCAAGTTTTTTGACTTGCCTAGATAGCCGAGCGGTCTAGCGCGCTGTGCCTACACTGCTAGGAGACAGATTCCGAAGGTCGAGAGTTCAACCCCGGGCTGGGGCGGAAGTGGGTATCCATGTAAAAGTGAATTTCTTTGTGCTTTCTATATTAATATTTCTTCACTTAGGGCAGTTATGTTAGTTTAAGAGTTGTTGTAAAATGTGCTTTATAAATAATAATTAATTTCATTACAACATGTATTGGTAACAATCCTCTGTTAAAACTAATGTCCAAATAACTGTATCTCACTTCTATTCTCAATGACCGTGTAGTGTAGGGCAGCGCCGCGAGAATTCCATCGGCATGGAAAGCAAGTTTTTTGACTTGCCTAGATAGCCGAGCGGTCTAGCGCGCTGTGCCTACACTGCTAGGAGACAGTTTCCGAAGGTCGAGAGTTCAACCCCGGGCTGGGGCGGAAGTGGGTATCCATGTAAAAGTGAATTTCTTTGTGCTTTCTATATTAATATTTCTTCACTTAGGGCAGTTATGTTAGTTTAAGAGTTGTTGTAAAATGTGCTTTATAAATAATAATTAATTTCATTACAACATGTATTGGTAACAATCCTCTGTTAAAACTAATGTCCAAATAACTGTATCTCACTTCTATTCTCAATGACCGTGTAGTGTAGGGCAGCGCCGCGAGAATTCCATCGGCATGGAAAGCAAGTTTTTTGACTTGCCTAGATAGCCGAGCGGTCTAGCGCGCTGTGCCTACACTGCTAGGAGACAGATTCCGAAGGTCGAGAGTTCAACCCCGGGCTGGGGCGGAAGTGGGTATCCATGTAAAAGTGAATTTTGTGCTTTCTATATTAATATTTCTTCACTTAGGGCAGTTATGTTAGTTTAAGAGTTGTTGTAAAATGTGCTTTATAAATAATAATTAATTTCATTACAACATGTATTGGTAACAATCCTCTGTTAAAACTAATGTCCAAATAACTGTATCTCGCTTCTATTCTCAATGACCGTGTAGTGTAGGGCAGCGCCGCGAGAATTCCATCGGCATGGAAAGCAAGTTTTTTGACTTGCCTAGATAGCCGAGCGGTCTAGCGCGCTGTGCCTACACTGCTAGGAGACAGATTCCGAAGGTCGAGAGTTCAACCCCGGGCTGGGGCGGAAGTGGGTATCCATGTAAAAGTGAATTTCTTTGTGCTTTCTATATTAATATTTCTTCACTTAGGGCAGTTATGTTAGTTTAAGAGTTGTTGTAAAATGTGCTTTATATATATATATATATATATATATATATATATATATATATATATATATATATATATTAAAATCTTGATTTAAATTAAATGTAAAGTGATTATTGATTTGAAATTAATTTCTATATTACAATCACTCATTCAATATTAAAACGATATCGTGTAAAAGGTTGAAAGGTGTTATACAGATGTCATTCGTCTCGCCAGATCTTTAATGAAGATAGGACTGTGGTGTCCTCTCCTTACATTACAGAAGGACTTTTTATTTAGATATAAACTTTAGTTGGAAGGAGCTTGTTTTCTGTCAGCCAAAGTTCTAATCGCCATGAGTAAGTAAATTTCTAAAAAAAAAAAAAAATCATTAATTTTTTGTTCATTATGTATTGAATTTTTGAAGGAAATTTCAAAAAAAATATATAACACTGAGTAATTGAACCAAAAAATATTATCTCAAAAAAAATTCATATACATAACAATAGATGTGATATTTCATTTGTAGACAACGTTGTTGTTCTTTATTTCACCAACAAAAATGTACCAAATTTCTATGATGAAAAATTAGAACGTTAATTAACGTTTGGTGCTGTTCTGGTGCTGAAGGTAGCAATTCAATTTGATTTACATGTAGAAAGGATGCCTTAAGAGAGTTTAAATGCATGAAAACAGAAGCAAAAAATTAAAACATCGCCCTGATCATTTGTATACAAGTAAAATGGGAGTTTTCTTGACAATATTTTTGATCGAGTACCCAGATAGAACAAAACTTATGTAGAATTAGCAATGGTGTAAGCAGAAGAAGCTGTCACTGAATATCATGGACAAAAGATTCCATATCTTTCCATATGTTTCTGAAGTCAATTGGTAGAAATATTGTCCATAACTTACCATTAAAGCTTCAGAAAGTCTTTTAAGTGTTTGCGATATTAGTTCGTCGACTGTAATGGAGGGAAAAAAAGAATTTCAAGTATGTGCATCGATGAAATCCCTGAATTTATATTAGACTTACCCAACTTTGTTAAGCAAAGAGGAAACGTGATGCTGCGTTTAACTCTTTCGCGTTATCATCCTTGCGCCCTCAGGCAAAACAACACATATTATCACCAAGTGTCAATGCATGCAGTAATTCAAATTTGCTATGATATGGATGAAAAATGCAATAAAGAGTAATGAAAATTTTAGACTCTAGAAATTCTCTTTACGCTTAAACTATAAATCATTTAAATACAGAGATTTTAACATAATGGTTGCTCAAAAATTCTATAGATATTTCATGCTTCTCACAGCTATGTGTACGATAAATTTAAATAACTTAAGAATAAATAGAAATATTATTTATACAAAAATATATACTTGATTAATTTATCTACAGTTACTGAGTTTTGAGACGGAAGGATTGTATGCAGAAATCGCAATTAGAAATCTTAACAGTTAACATGACAGCAGCCTGTACATGTCATATATGTAAACATTTATTTATCAGATGTTAAAACGTCATGTTGACACTGAATGATTACATTTTTTCTTTAAAACACACTAAATATACAAAACGAAACAAAGCGAACAAAGCGAGGTTTTGCAATTAGGCTTTGTGTTAACTGTAACTAAATATAATTTTAAATAGGTTCAGTCGGCAAATTAGTTAAAACATTTTATTTCTGATATTCTTAATATCATATGAGGCGTATTCGAAGGTCGGGGGGTTGAAGGTACATGAAAATAACCAATTAAAAATGAGAAAATCAAGATCTGACTAGATAGCCAACCATAAAATTGACCTTTAATCGACTAATACTTTTAATTAAATCCGCTTTATCTAATATTCTTGCGTAATCAGGACGGAACCAGACGATTTCTTTTGTTTCAGTTTTACCGGCTTTAAATACAAAAAGGCCTAATTTGCAGCCCTTCACCGGCAATGGTGACGTCTCCATATCAGTGAAATATTCTGGAGAGGGACGTTAAACAGTATTAAATCAATCAATCTATCGATCATAAAATTGTTTACGAGAATTATTTCATTGACTTAATTCGTCCCAGAAGGACCAGGCCTTGAATCGACGACTTTCCAATTACGAAGTGGGCGCTTTACACCGACTTGAATTACAAGCCGTTCAAAATTATCTTGACAAGTATTTATAAATTGCGTAGTTAATTTTATCAAACCTTTGATTTAATCAAAATTTCTCGAAATATCTACCAAAGAAAATGCCTGAACTTCAGAAAATAGTTTTGGATTTTGCAAAATTATACACTAAGCCCTATGTATTCCTTTCTTTTATTTAATCTTACTCCCTTTTTATTTGTAGATGCAAAATTTTATGCTGAGATATTTTGTTTGGTAACAATTCAACTATGTTTATTAGCATCTACGATTGCACTTGATATAACTGAAGAATGGAAAAGAATATTGAAGCAGTATTCTAAAATTTGCGGCAATGAAAATGTTTGTAACGCAAATCTTCATACCAACACGATGTCAGTAGAAAATGCACGGATAAACATGTCATGTCCAAAGTGTAGCTGTAGTGATGCATGCTCGAAAACTGGAAACTGCTGTTTGGATATTGAACCCAACATGTGTGTGCGAACGTCGCATGGTTCTGAGTGGCCTAACCAAATGTTTTACATGAAAAATTATTGTCCCCAAGGTGCAGAAAATCAACTTGTTAGCAAGTGTCAAGCTGCAAATAGAAATGAAAACATGCTTAAGAATAATCCAGTTACTTCAAAATTAATCTACATAACTTATAGTAATATTTACTGTGCCAGATGTAACGACGATTTCAACGTCCTCCCATGGGTTATCAATACAACGTGCATTCTCAAACTGGACACCTTTTCCACTTTAGATGAATTGTGGCACTATTCTCTCAAAATGAGCATTTCTTTTCAATACATTCCTTCACAGAAAATTATTCACAATAATATCCAACTTCCAAAAAAGTGTTACGCTAATCTTATCAACAGGTGTAATATCACAATATTGCAAACGCCTGCAGCACCTTATATCAACCGATGGGAATGTATCAGAATCCTTTTTGTCTCTTGTGCAACATGCAAGATGAAGCCTTTGACCCACCAATATCTCAATGTAATTTTACGGGAAGAATACTTGACTATGACGATAAACTACAGAATGCGTGCCTCGATGGGAAGGTTGACATCTTGTTGTATCCGTTTAAGAATGAGTACTGTCAAGAATGCAATTTATTAAGATCAAATAGTAGAGATATTGAGCTTACTGACGCCGACATTTCAATCCTTTTCTATAACAGACCAGTTCAGAAATTCTATCACTGGAAACCTCATAACCAAGTTTACATATCAGAAATAACATTAAGTGCAGTTGACTACTCAGATGATCCAACAATAAGCAGATATATAAGAAACGTTAGATTTGGATCCATCACTAACTCTACCGTAATTCCAGCGAAAGCTACCAATTTTGGATGGATTAAGCAGAAAGAGTGGTGTGGTGAAGCAGATACATTGTAGATATCTCTCTCCTTTAAATAAAACTCTCAATCAGATCATATTTGAACCTCCTTGCTCATGTAATGCAAATTGCAGCAATTGTTGTGACGTCAAAGGAGGCATTTTAAAGCATATCAAAGCGTGGGGATGTGTGCAGACATCGTTACCACGATCACATGAATTGCAACCTAATTATTTTTTAATGATCAGAAAATGTGACGACCAATACAGGAACAAAGTAATAAGAAACCTCTGCGAATTAGACAACAACAGTTATTATTTAAGCTTCATACCCGTTACAGAAATTCTAACATTCCAGACTTTCAAGAATTATTTTTGCTTCCTTTGTTTTACATCGGGTTCAAGAAGAATACCAATGCAAATGCTACTATTTCCATGGAAGGTCAACTTTGAATGTCCAATTATATTCAACTTCAAGCAAGAAGTAAAACTAGAATTTATTATTCAAAATGCTGTGTCCAGAAAATACCTCATAACTGTCCACCCTTATCTGCCTTTGACACCACCAAAGTGTGAATTTTTAGGAACAGACAACCTGTATTGTTCACTGTGTGGACGATCTGGAAATGCTACTGAACACCGCGAAACAATCGATATTAGGGATCCCGATTATCGATCGATTTTCTCGATATTTGAGTATGACGATCAAGCAGAGAGAAAAAATCCAGGGAGCAAAATAATGTTCAGTAAATGAAATATTTGATAGTGATAAGGTATGCATCTTATTCATTTTCATAACATTTTTAATATAAAGTCTTTAAAAAATGCGGAATTTCACGTCAAAGGTCATGTTCAATTACCAGGAAAAAATTAACGTTATATTGTACAGAAAACCACGTTCATAACGAATTGCAACGGACGGGCAATTTTTTCTTTGTTATAAATGTAAAATATTTCAACCTGTAGTATATCTGTTACAACATTGGTAAAAAAAACTCTTTTTCTAGTTTAAAGTCCCCATTAGAGCTCGCTATATATAAGCTAGTTTTAATGCGTTTATCATTTTGATTATTTTTATTTCTGCAGGCTCTTCTGTTTTACAGGAAGGCAACTTGTGAATGGTGAATGTATTCATCTGTTTTTATCCTTTACGTCTAAAATTTACAATATTGCATTTACTGCATGTTTCAACAGTAGTTTAGGTCAAAAGAGTTTGGACATCGACAAATTAATCCAATCGATAATTTCTTTCTTCACAAAAGAAATTTTTAATTCTCATGATATAAGACTGAGAATAGGTATCATGAAAAATCATATTCGCTTCAATAGGAAATGTCAAAAAATACTGACACTTTCGGAATCGTCTCCATTGAAATTAACTGTATTTATGAAAATTCTTATCAAAAGCATGTTCATAATCAAAGAACGTGAAGATAGAAATATCATTGAACACCACTTATATGAGGCAACCAAAAGAAATGGATCCATAGGAGATGTTTCCTTCGAATATTTTGAAGATACAAAAGGATGATTTCTGCATAATGTAGAGAAGGTTTTACCAGGGTATTCATATTGTAATAAACAGTTCCACTCACGAGAACTTCACGATGAAGACTCTAGTCTTGACATTACAAAGCTTCTATTTTGTCCTCAAATATCCCTTTCAGTAACGGAATTTGTTCTTTCAAACGATGAACTTCAAATGTTTGTACCCATTTTGAATAGGACATTTTATCACAGTCAGTTCCCTATAGCTAAGGATAATTCAGTACGCATATGTGCAAGTGATTATAACATTAATATATGTACTGATACTACCGTTTATTTAATTACTAGAAGACCCACTTCTAAATTGCTTCAGACCTTAACAATAATTTTAACAAGTATTTCTCTTGTTTCGCTTCTTACCACATTCACTGTTTATTGCATGCTTAAAAAGCTGCAAACAATACCTGGACAAAATTTAATGATTTTCATATTTTCACTCTTTTTTGCACAAGCGCTGTTGCTTATCAAAGACGTTTTCAGTTACGATGATACAGCGTGTATGGTAGTTGGTATTTTGACGTATTACTTCTGGATTTCAACGTTTACAGGTGCAACGTCTTGTAGCTTTCATATGTTCCTTAAACCTCACTGGATTTCGGGGAGACGTGTGTTTTATAAACGGTATGAGAAACAAAATGTTCATTTTCATCATTCCGATTTCAGTCTTTTCTTTTGTAAACCTCCTTTTGTTCACAATGACTTTTTATAAAATTAACAAAACTCAGAAAATTGAAAATGGTCCCTGTCGAAACTATCTTCCTATCTATTGTAAGATGTTCCTTCTAACAGGGATAACCTGGATATTTCAGATACTTGACGGGTTTTTTGACATCTCTCCATTTTCGTATTTAGTTTCTCTACTAAATGGATCACAGGGGCTTTATATCATGATTTCGTTTGTATTTAAAAGTCGAGTGAAACAAATGTTTCAAGAAAGAGGTGTTCCCGAAAAGCAAAGATAAAAAAAGATGTAAGGAATTAGTAGAGGGGAGATACATGGAATGTCACATTTTGCTTCGTAGCTACTTCGAGACAAATTTAGGATGTAACATGAAGAAAAAAATAGGGATCATGTTCAAAAGTCTACTCAATCAAAAAGTAAGCAGATGTAACACTGGCCTCTGAATTCAATATCTAGAGAAGGGGCTATCCATATTTATAAATTGATCACCTCCAAGAAAATTCCAGGATAGTACATGTAGTAGTTGTGCAGAATGTAAACTGTGTTTAATGTTTTATCCATTTTAAACTGAGTTGTGTTGTGTACCGGTACCTCTTCTATGTTGTCAGCCTCGTATTCGATGTTGTCATTTATGGATTCGTGTAAAAAAAGAATACTCTCCTGCAAATATGGATCAAACATATGTCCAAGTTCTTTACAGTTAACATTTGAATTGTTTATCTCTCAAGACGAAAGATGCATTAGTTTGGAAAATAAAATGGAGATAATAAACAGTATTTTTGCACAAAAGTTTATGAAATAATTAAAATTTGGAGCAATGAAAACACAGGCCTTTCAAACATCAGAGGTGGGATCGGATACCATGATTGAAAGAGCATCTTCTGCCAATCTTTAACATCCACCTTATGCTCTTTCTCATGATAGGAAAATAGCCGAAAACTCCGCCAACAGCTCAGTGTGTAAATAATGGTCGTTAGTGTGAAAATTAGCATGAAAATAGCGTCAGTCATTTTTGACTTAATGATAGTATTCGCTGACAAGGTCATTGTATAGAACTTCCGAGATGATGGCTTTAAACGAGACTGCTTATATTCGTGTTTCATCAATTTGTCTGTTAGTAACTTACATCGTTAAAGAATCTGAAAATTTCAGAGCATTCTCTCTTAACTAAAAAATACTATAGTATAAACCCCGTATGCAGCTGATGAAGTTATATTTTCTGATAAGTAAGAGAATTATCAATTGAAAATTTAAAGGCATCACGTACATGGTTATCTTAAAGCTTGTTTGTTATCTTACCATTAACGTCCTTTGAAGTAAAATTTCAAAATATGAGAAAAGAAAATTGTTAGATTCTGTGGTAGCTTATTTCAAGCTCATCGGGATAGATCGTATTGATGTACGAATGGAAATAATTTTTATTAATTGACAAAACGTCGTAGGAATATGTTGTTTCTAAACGATAAAGTTATCTTTGTAAAGCAGCAGCAAGAGGTTTTGATTCCTTATCTTATAATTCAAATGTTACATCATTTTAAACATAGAGCTTTGCAAGAAAGACAAAAGCATGGCATTTTGTAAAGTTTTTTGGCGGACTTCTCATCTTGTCAATTTCTTTCCTTTTTAATCAATATATTACAGGTATATCCAGCTAGAATGCAGACGTTTTGTAATGATAATGAAAATTCTTCTTTTTGTGAAAGAAATTTCTATTCATTTATTTTTTTGTTTTGTTTTAGGAAAAAAACCTGCATAGAAATCAACTGTTTGTGAGTGTGTGTTTTATGTTACTCTGATATTTTGAATAAATAAGCGTTTTAATTCAATGCTGAAAAAATATTTTTGTTATTTGAATGAAGGACAAGGTTGAAACTACCTTAAATATGAATGCAGTTTTGAAAGAAGAAAAGCACACAGATGCGAAAAATGATAGAGAGATGGAGGAATATGAATGATTACTCCTTTTACGCCTATATTTATGAGAGGAAAGAAGGCTTATTTGGTATCATTTTAGTTATATCCATGACAACAATAGACAATAATCAATGTTAGCAATTTATATCACACAAGTGAGACTAAGCCTAAAATAAAACCGGGGTTGTGTATATACTGTATATACTCGATTATAAGCTGGTCCGCCTATAGGTCGTTTTTTTAGGTTATTTTGGAGGTATTAGCCATTGACCCGCTTATAAGTCGATGCAAATTTTTGCCAAAATAAGTTGACTATTCAAAATCAATTCTCTGATCTTTTAACCTTCTTTCAATTAATATTTTAAGAAAAAAGCTGATATGTGATTTCAAATCATTACAAAATAAGTAATGCAAACTAAGCCCTAATTAAGTGCTCTACCTGTTATAATTGAAGATGTTAGGATTGTTTGATTAAAGTTTCTATTAGATAGAATTTATGCTTTGATTTTCTGATTATCATAGATCTTACTGTGTCGGCAAAGTTTTTACTGTGTCGCAAGCATAAAATTTGAATCGTTACTGTGTCGGAGAAAATTTTACTGTGCCGGAAGCAACACAGTAAAACAGCTCATGGAAAACCCTGTACTTAGTTAGTTTACTTAATACCTCCGAATCTGGAGAAACAAGGTCACGGCACTTATAGACAGCGCAAAGATCAAATATTATAGGTCAACTATAGTGCAAAGCAAAAATCTAAAACAAATGTGGAACACATTGAATAAACTAGCATCAAAATCACATAATTTTGCACCGATGACTATTTCTGACAATAATAACACCACCGAGGACACGCAAGAAATTGTTGAGATTTTTAACAATCATTTCACAGGTATATCAGAAAAACTTATCTCAAATATCGAACGGAAAGATTTTGACTACGAGAAATTAATGCAGTTTACAAAAACTAATCTTGAACATGGTGATAAATTTAGCATTCCCCTTATACATGAAAATGACGTGTTAGCTTTATTAAACAAACTTGATGTAAATAAATCGGCTGGTATCGATACCATAGGTCCACGCTTACTTAAACATGCTGCACCAGCGATATACAAATCTATCACCCATTTAATCAATGTCAGTATTTCTACAGGAATATTTCCAAATGAATTGAAATCTGCAAAGGTAACACCGATATACAAGAAAGGAGATAGACTTGATCCTAGTAATTATAGGCCAATATCTATCCTCCCCACTTTGTCGAAACTAGTTGAAAAACATGTTGCTAATCATATCCGTAAATTTTTATCAGATTTTGATTTACT